>NC_047111.1:5761400-6005735 GCF_902500255.1 Thalassophryne amazonica
CTCTCACACTCTCTCTGTCACTCTCTCTGTCGCTCTCACACTCTCTCTGTCTCTCTCTCTCTCTCACTCTCTCTCTCTCACACTCTCTCTCTCACTCTCTCTGTCTCTCTCACTCTCTCTCACACTCTCTCTCTCTCTCACTCTCTCTCTCTGTCTCTCTCACTCTCTCTCACACTCTCTCTCTGTCGCTCTCTCTCTCTCTCTCTCTCTCACTCTCTCTCTCTCTGTCTCTCTCTGTCTCTCTCTCTCCCTCTCTTTTTGGAAGGTGGTGTGAACATTGTCGTATGTACATAATGTTCTTGTGTCAATTGAGGAATTTTTCCATATTTTGAAAGAGTCTAAATTTGGTGATATTTTTTATTCTGTTAAAGTCGGTGTCAATGTGAAACCTGTTTGGATGAAGATAATGGTGATAATGTTGAAATGTTCCTTGCTCAAGAACTTGAGTGTTGTATTGTATTTGATACTGTTCCTTTCCAAAGTATAAATGAAGCCTAATGTAGCTGTAAATGGTTCACTTTAAGGCTTTTGCCTTATAATATAAAGCACCTTGGGGCAACTGTTGTTGTGATTTGGCTATATAAATAAAATTGATTTGATTTTGTTTTGACATGTTTGGACTTTTGTTTTTTAAGTGTAAAATAAATACTTTTTACAACCAAATATTTCAGTGCAAGGTTGAAAGTTATCGTTAGAAGTTCTGATTATGATTTTCTGGTAAATTAACCAAAGGGTGATCAACTAATAATAATAATTTGTGAACTAATAATAAAAAAAGATTAGATTAATAAAATTAAAAAAGTCCCATAGATTAATTGATTACAAAAACAATCATTAGTTGCAGCCCTAATCAAAAGTGAGGACTTTTAGTTGTTACTTTGCTGTCTTGAATTTTAGAATTGTTTTCTATATAACTGGGTTATTGGTCTTTTTCAGGTACAGCCAAGAAGCTTGCACTGCTAATGTTTCAGATCAATTTTCATTTTCTGAGATTAAGTGGAATTTAGCCTGTTGCCTTTCACACTTGGTTTTCAAAAGTCAAGCATGAATAAACAATTACTCCCACATAACTTGAATCTGAAACATCAAATGGAGCGTATGAACGGGCTTATGCTTGGCTGCATACCATCATTTGTGTGAAAACCAAAAGCTACAAAACAGGTACAGATTTTTAGTTTTAAAACATTGAGTACAATTAAATTACAAGTTTTGTGGCTTGCTGCAGTAATTGGTTTGCTGAATTTGAGTTCAGTCTGGGTGTATTGCAGAGCTTTTTGTCCCCTGCTGGTCAAAGGCCCAAAGGGGGATTATGTCTGCCCGTCTTTCCATCTGTCCGTCAGTTCCTCCCAAAACAGCTATAAACGTTCTGAAATCAACTCCTCTCACATTTTTAGGAGGAATTTTGTGAGGAGGGGAGGTGATGGTCTAGTGGTTAAAGCATTGGGCTTGAGACCAGATGATTCTCGGTTCAAATCCCAGCCTGACCGGAAAATCATTTAGGGCCCTTGGGCAAGGTCCTTAATCCCCTTGTTGCTCCCGGTGTGTAGTGAGTACCTTGTATGGCAGCAGCCTCATACTGGGGTGAATGTGAGGCATTATTGTAAAGCGCTTTGAGCATCTGATGCTGATGGAAATGCGCTATATAAATGCAGTCCATTTACCATTTACCGTATTTTCCGGTCTATAAGTCACACTGGAGTATAAGTCGCAGCAGCCACTTTATCCATTATAAAGAAAGATAAGCCATAAATAAGTCGCACTGGACTATAAGTCGCATGGACATACAGGTATGTTAACTTAACATGAAAAGTTCAGATGATAATATTGTGACGGCTACCGTTTTCAGATGCATATTTCACCAGTCGCAACTTGTAATCTGCAGAGTATGATTTTCTTTTTGGTGGCATTTTTTCAGGCCTTCTCCGTTGTCTTGTTAAATTATCAGTAATGTTGAAATTTTTATTTTTCTATGGTAGTCAGAAGTCGCAGGAACAGTCACACAAGCCTTGAGCGCCCAGTCGCAGGAACAGTCACACAAGCCTTGAGCGCCCAGTCGCAGGAACAGTCACACAAGCCTTGAGCGCCCAGTCGCAAGAACAGTCACACAAGCCTTGAGCGCCCTCTCGTGAGCTGCATTTTACCTACAGATATGTTTGTGTTTTGCAGACCACATTGCGAGCCAAACCATAACCCGCACCGTCGCTGAACGGTTCTTTTCTGACATATTACCGTCTGTGGACCATAGTACACACCAGATGTCAGCTGCCGATGTTCGTGCAGCACCTAGCTGCTCAGCTCATGACCTCCCTGTGATGTTGATGCCAGCTCCTTCCAAGTGCAGACGCTAATCCTCTGTCGTCGCTCACCCAGTGCTCCCACACAGCTCTCAGCGTCAACTTAAACACTCTGCTCACACTGATATCCACGGGTTGAAGCCGTTTTGTGAGCCCTCCCGGAATAACAGCAAGCACCGTGTTCGTCTGCTTCACACGCTGTTTCACAATCATTGTCTGGGTGAGGTGAGGAATATGCGTCCAGTGTTCTGTTCTGATTGGTTCGCAACCAGCGTGACCTATAGGGCGACCGCCATACTACAGTGCCCATGATGCATTGCATTTCCGTTTCCAGTGGCCATTTTAAAACATAGAACGACTCTGTCACGTAAAATTGTTTTATTACGGTAAATTAATTGAGAATCTACCGGTATATTTTTCATTTATAAGTCGCACCCCCGGCCAAAACATGTAAAAAAGTGTGACTTATAGTCTGAAAAATATGGTAACTTGGTACAAGTCCTTGTTATACGTTGGTAATACACATATTATTTAGGGATGTGAATCGTACAACAACTCACGATTCAATTCGATTCCGATTCTTGGGGTGACGATTTGATTCAGAATCGATTTTCGATTCAAAGAGCTCTGAGAAATAGTTATATTACTTAAAAAATGTTTATGTTTAAGAAAATGCAGGTTTACAAGGTTAATCAACTGATTGTAGATGTAAATTTACTTATCTGCTTTGCTCGTTCGGAGTTGGCTGGCAGTTTAGCGAAGCTCTGGTCAGTAGTCGGCAGAGACCGCTGCTCCGCTCCGTTTATCTCCGGGTGATGGCGTAGCATGTGGCTGATGGCGTAGCATGTGGGCTTGCGGATTTCAAGTGTTTCTGAAGTACTTGACTTTCATTTTGCAGATTTTGCACACTGCATAAGTCATGTCAAGCTCCTTCTTACGCAGCAAATAATAAAATCCATAATGCGCCCAAACATTTGCCTTCAGCAATGATGGTGCTGGTTGAATTAGCTCTTCGTCCGCCATGCTAAGCTTCAGCCACAGACCTTTGCAGCTCACAAGTGTCTGTAGCACGCCGATTAACGAAGCTTGACTCTGTCAGTTTCTTGAGTTTGTGCCTGCATTCTGAAATCAACTCCTTTCACACATTTGTTGGAATTTCATGTATGTTGGTACAAATCATTGTTATAGATTGATAATACGGATACTGTAATATTGTACAAGATTGACACATTTTATGGCTCTTGATTTTCAAACCCAGACACTGCCAGTTTCATGAGTTGGTGCCCACATTCTGAAATCAACTCCTCACACGTCACACTGTGTCTGTGTCCTTTTTGTTTATTTGTTTTAGAATTTTTTGTATCACCAAAGCCCAAGGTGGAAAAAATGGTGCAGCTCTAAGTTTTAAAGAATGCTAAAATACAATTAAGAATGTGGTACAAATCCCAGATTTTATTTTTTTCTTTTCTGATTAGCAGTCACATACACAGATCATAAAGGGACATGTTTTGAAAGCACGCCACCCCACATATGTACAGTCGGTGCAGAAGACAAAATATTCCCAGCAGCACCGTGATGATTGTAGTCTAAAGGAGAAGTACCCTTCAGAGGGTTGCTCCTCCACGCCTACCACGCCTTTGTTTTCAGGCATAATGATTTTCTTTTGGGTCACCTCTTTAGCCTTTCAGGGCAGTGAAAGTGGATCTGTCCAGGGCCTCTCCATTACATAGAGAATCAGATAGGGAGTGCTAGATAAGTCCCCCCTGTATAATAAATGTCTCATATTTGATCTTCACAGGTGGGAACAATCTCACAAGAGTGTAGCCAGGGTGCCTCTCCTGGGACAGTTTGCACAAACACCTGTTTTTAGAAGC
Organism: Thalassophryne amazonica; assembly: GCF_902500255.1. Classification (NCBI taxonomy): domain Eukaryota; kingdom Metazoa; phylum Chordata; class Actinopteri; order Batrachoidiformes; family Batrachoididae; genus Thalassophryne; species Thalassophryne amazonica. The sequence goes on from NC_047111.1 coordinate 5,765,569, forward strand.
AGAAAGCCACGTCTAGTTGCTGTTTCACTTAGACTGTGGGCTAAAATCATTTTCAGAAACAAACACCCTCTTATAGTCATTTCCTCAGACTCTTTACTGTTGGAGTACAGGACGGTGGAAGGACATTGTCTTTGTTATGCAGTCTGATCAACCTCACAGAGAACTTTAAACTGATTGAACCCCCACACCAACAACGCCTGATCCCTATCTCACCTCTTGACAGTGCAGCAGAGAAGAAAAAGGCCTTGTCGGATCAATGTTCAGATACAGCACTCAGCAATCATTGACCCCATTTACCTCTGTCATTAAAATTTGGTTTGGGTACTTGGACTGCAGTCAGATGGGGTTTGATCACATGAACGCACCAGTGTAAATGTATCCAAAATTCACTGAGGACTGATTGGGATATGATCAGCCAAACCAGCGCTGGAAGATTAGATAGAACTTTATTGATCCCTTGGGAAGACTCCCTCAGGGGAATTGAAGTGGGCAGGGACCAGTCACATTGCATCACAAATCCATTTGTTTTGTTTCTTTAGTTTTACACACTTACAAGGTCTGTGACTTAAAAAAAAAAAGCGGTCCTTTTTATTTTTTTCAAAAAATAAATGGATTTGATTCATATGTTTTTACGTCAGACAAGCTTGAACCCTCGTGCGCATGCGTGAGTTTTGTCATGCCTGTCGGTGACGTCATTCGCCTGTGGGCAGGCTTTGAGTGAGGTGTGGACTCCCCCTCCCATCGGAATCTCTTTGTCTGAGACGCTGCAGGGAGACGGGGCGCGTTGCTTTATCAGATTTTTTCAGGACCTGTGAGGGATATCCGTGTGGACACTATTTGAGAAATTCAGCTGGTTTTCGGTGTAAACTTTAACGGCTGATGAGAGATTGTGGAGTTTCTTTCACTTTAAGCACAGCCCATAAAGCGGATCGGCGCGGCGCAGTCGGAGGTGGCGTCCGTCTGGCTGTTTCGAGCTGAAAACATCCTAATTTAAAGCTCTGTTCACCCAGGACATCGTCAGAGAACAGAGAAGTTTCAGAAGAGGCCGGCATGAGGAGTTTATGCGGACATTCCACTGTTAAAGGAGATTTTGTAATAAAAGAACGTGCGGACGAATTTGCCGAGTTGGGTCCGTGACGACGCCCCAAATCCGTTCGCGCCGCCACAGGAAAAACACCTCTGTGTTGAAAACCATTTGTAAAATTCAGGCGGCTTTTGATGGCTTTCAACAAGTGAGTAACTGAGAAATTGTTTAACAGCTGTGCATGTTCCAACTTGTCCGTTAAGGTTTCCAACGGAGGTGTTTTTCCTGTGGCGACCCCCCGCGGTTGGGTCCGGCCCGACATGCAAATCTGCCCGCACGTTCTTTCATTACCAAATCTCCTTTAACAGTGGAATGTCTGGATAAACTCCTGATCCCGAATTCTTCTGAAAGTTCTCTGTTATCTCACGACGTCTTGGGTCCACAGAGCCTGAAATTAGGAAGTTTTCAGCTTGAAACAGCGAGACGACGACGCCCCGGAGCGCAGATCGCTGTCAGGTGCCGTGGGCCGTCCTTACGGCAACAGTAAAACTCCAAAATCTCTCATCATCCGTTAAAATTTTCACCGAAAACCAGCTGAATTTATCGAATGGTGTCCACTCAGTTGTGCCTTACAGTTTTTGAAAAAATTTTTATCAAACAAAGCAGCAGTCTCTGAGCCATTCCTAAACGATGAAAAAATCGACGAGAGGGTGGGTGACTCCTCACTCAAAGACTGTCCACAGGCGAATGACGTAACTGACAGGCGTGAAAAAACTCTTGCATGCCCACGAGGGTTCAAGCATGTCTGATGTAATCACACGTGATTCAAATCCATATAGTTTTTGAAAGAAATAATAAGGTCCGTTACTTTTCTCACAGACCTCGTATATACCGATGTCAGGGTGCTGCCATTCAAGGTGCTCAGGACACGCCGTGAGCAAACTGGGGATTAAGGACCTTGCAAAGAGCTCTGGGTGATTTTCCAGTCTGACAGGGATTTGAAATGATGATCCTCTGGTCAGACACTCACCACTTTAACCACTGGACCATTACCTCTCCAGAAGTATACTATGAACTTTGCACTGGGAGTTGCGGTGGGGCGCATGTGATGACATTGGTGGGTGGATGGCTGCTGAGGGGGTGGAGCCATGATCCCCATGTGTTGGAGTGCTGTCCTGCTCTCACTTGGGTGGTCTTCTGATCTTGGGCTTTGGTGATGATGATGATGGTGGTCATTGTATGGAGTCAAATGTCAGGCAAATCAGGCATTATGTGCATGAATGAGAAAGTCCGCTGTGGAGTGGTACCTTAAAATCCTAAAGCATAATTTATACTTCTCCAGCTCTGTAACTCTGTGGCCATGCAATGACATTGACTCACTAGTGATCCTTTTAAAGTTCTCTAATGTGTCTTAATGCAGTTTGCCACAGAAATAGCTGCTTTTTCTGGATTAATTTGTCCCTCAACGAGCTCCACTTCTTGATGCAACCTCCAAACCAACCATACGGTACGCACAATTTCCTCCATGAATTGCGGGTCATTTAAGCATCTTTTTCCGACTCAGTGTTGTAAAGTTCGTCATATTTGCGGTCTTTTCTGCCAAGCATATTTGATCCATGATTGAAATGTAATCAGGGTGCGCACTGCAAAAACATTTAAAATGTGACTGGACAGGAAGGTGTGAAACTGGAAACGTGACAAATCACAGCTCTGTGCGGTGTCTGTCATTTAGCAGGTGCGCACGTTCGCATCCACGCAGAGGGCTCTGATCTAAAGGAGTTTGATTTGTCACACCCAGGTACATGTGTGAAAACTAACACCATATCACAGTGCAGGCTGCATTTTATTAATAATTGCCTGCCTCGTTTAGGTGCCAGGTCTGAGCACGGTTTCAAAATATAAATGTCCTCAGGGGAAAAATAAACTTTTAATCACGGAAATACGGTGCCCACTTTCCTCAAATTGGTGAGTGTCAGTGCTGAACTTCATTTCGTACCTCTGTTACTGGACACATAACTGTTATTGGGCTCTGTCCGGTACACGCGAGGGGTTTTTAATGGAAATTCATTGTGGTTGGACATGACGTTTCGTCCAATGTGAGTGAAAATTTGTTATACAAAATCAGTTATATACATTGTTTATTACATGCAAAACTATAAAAAAGCATTGAGACCTTTGCTTTTGACCACTGAGTGTGAATATCCAGTTTATATCTTGACAGTTTAGGTGAGTTTTACTGTAATCTGTTTATGCCTCCTCATTATAGTTTGGTGCAAATATAGTCATCTTAAAATCATATCTCGATATTATGTCTTATCCTGATTATAGCTTGGTGCAAATATAGTCATGTTAAAATCATATCTCGATTAGGGATGGGCATTGATAAGATTTTATCGATACCATTATCGATTCTGCTTATCGTTCCGATTCCTTATCGATTCCCTTATCGATATCTCTTGTGAATTTTGTACTAAAAGCAGACTTTACAGGTTTTCTATGTATTTCATTGACTCTTAAAGTAAATAAATTGTTGGGAAAGTGTAGTGACACGGACCCACAACAGGGGGCGTAAATAAACGGAAAATAGAAGGAGTTAAATTAGAACACTTTACTGTTGTGAATGCCACAACCAAACACAGCAGATTACAGAATGAATACAAGTCAATCAATAAAGGTGTCGTGTGGGCAGGCTCGACGATAGGAGACGCCCGTCTGGAGACGAACCGGAACCACACGATTTCCACCGCCACCGAACCCGAGGGATACTGGAGCCGCCAAGTCCCGAAGTCCCCAGGTGGCCACCGTCTCAGCGTGTCGGATCTGGTACTGCTGGCGGAAAACAAAGACAGTCAAGTGTGGGTGTGTGTACACCCTGTAACAACAATGGTGGGAATTCCACCTCCACCTCCCACTCAATATTCTGATGAGTATGCAGTGATCCCTCAGAGGAAAAGAGTGCTGTCCTTCACTCACTCAGCTTCCACAAAACAAGGGACCGGTACTCCTGCAAACACTCACAATATACAGATTATAAGGTAACCACAAATGGCTGAGGATATTACCTCTCACTGAAGTCGATATCTCGGCGATGTGGTGGAGGTGTCTTCCTGCTTTTATTCCAGGTGTGATGCAGATGATCGGTGACAGCTGTCATGGTTGGTGAGTGACAGCTGTCACCTCGGCTGTTCCTGTAGGCGGCAGCGCCCTCTCGTGCCTGAAGCCCGCACTTCAGGCAGGGCGCCCTCTGGTGGTGGGCCAGCAGTACCTCCTCTTCTGGCGTCCCACACAACAGGACCCCCCCCCTCAACGGGCGCCTCCTGGCGCCCGACCAGGCTTGTTCGGGTGGCGACGGTAGAAATCGGCCAGGAGGGCCGGGTCCAGGGTGAAGCTCCGCTTCACCCAGGAGCGTTCTTCAGGTCCATACCCTTCCCAGTCCACCAAATATTGAAAGCCCCGGCCCATTCGACGGACGTCCAAGAGCCGGCGTACTGTCCAAGCTGGCTCCCCGTCGATAATACGGGCAGGAGGCGGCGCCGGACCGGGTGCACAGAGGGGTGAGGTGTGATGTGGTTTTACCCTGGAGACGTGAAAGACCGGATGGATCCGCAGTGAGGCCGGGAGTTGGAGCTGAGGACCTTGAGGATGGTGAACGGTCCGATGTAGCGGTCTTTCAGTTTTGGAGACTCGACCTGGAGCGGTATGTCCTTGGTTGATAGCCATACCTCCTGCCCGGGCTGGTATGCGGGGGCCGGGGACCGTCGACGGTCTGCATGGGCTTTTGCCCTCGTGCGCCACACCCCATGGCATCTCTGCAGGTGGGCCTGGACCGAGGGCACACCGACCTCTCCCTCCACCACAGGAAACAAAGGGGGTTGGTACCCCAGACACACCTCAAATGGGGAGAGGCCGGTGGCAGAGGACAATTGGCTGTTATGCGCGTACTCGATCCAGGCCAGGTGTTCACTCCAAGCCGTCGGGTGTGCGGAGGTAGTACAACGTAGGGCCTGCTCCAACTCTTGATTGGCCCGTTCGGCCTGTCCGTTAGTCTGAGGGTGATACCCAGACGAGAGGCTCACGGTGGCCCCCAGTTCCCGGCAGAAACTCCTCCACACCTGCGAGGAGAACTGGGGACCGCGATCCGAAACAATGTCTGTAGGTATCCCATGCAGCCGGACGACATGGTGGACCAGGAGATCCGCCGTCTCCTGGGCCGATGCGAGCTTCGGGAGGGCCACGAAGTGGGCCGCCTTGGAGAACCGGTCCACTATCATGAGGATGGTGGTGTGCCCCCGGGACAGCGGGAGGCCCGTGACGAAATCCAGACCGATGTGGGACCAGGGGCGATGAGGCACAGGAAGTGGCTGCAGGAGTCCCTGTGCCTTCTGGTGGTCCGCCTTGCCCCTGGCGCAGGTGGTGCAGGCCTGGATGTAAGCCCGGACGTCAGCCTCCAAAGACGCCCACCAGAAGCGCTGCCGGACCACTGCCACGGTCCTACGCACCCCTGGGTGGCAGGAGAGTTTGGACCCGTGACAAAAGTCCAGGACGGCAGCTCTGGCCTCTGGTGGGACGTACAGTCTGTTTTTCGGTCCTGTTCCGGGATCCGGGCTCCGTGCCAGTGCCTCCCGGACGGTCTTCTCCACGTCCCAGGTTAGGGTAGCCACGATAGTGGACTCCGGTAAGATGGGTTCCGGTGGATCCGACAGCTCGGTCTTGACTTCTTGTTCGTGCACCCGGGACAGGGCATCCGACCTCTGGTTTTTGGTCCCGGGGCGGTAGGTGATCCGGAAGTCAAAACGGCCGAAAAACAGTGACCAGCGGGCTTGCCTGGGGTTCAGTCGCTTGGCGGTCCTGATATACTCCAGGTTCCGGTGGTCAGTAAAAACCGTGAAAGGCACTGACGCTCCCTCCAGCAGGTGTCTCCACTCCTCAAGAGCCTCTTTCACCGCAAGGAGCTCTCGATTGCCCACGTCATAGTTCCGCTCTGCTGGGGTCAACCTGCGGGAAAAATAGGCACACGGGTGAAGAACCTTATCGGTCTCTCCGCTCTGGGATAGCACGGCTCATCCCTGAGTCACAGGTGTCCACTTCAACCACAAACTGGCGACTAGGATCGGGCTGCACCAAGACAGGTGCAGTCGAGAAGCGCTGTTTCAACTCCCTAAACGCGGCATCGCACCGATCCGACCAGGTGAAGGGAACTTTTGGTGAGGTCAGGGCTGTCAGGGGGCTAACTACCTGACTATACCCCTTAATGAACCTCCTGTAAAAATTTGCGAAGCCGAGGAACTGTTGCAGCTTCCTACGGCTCGTAGGTTGGGGCCAGTCTCTCACCGCTGCGACCTTGGCCGGATCCGGAGCGACGGAGTTGGAGGAGATGATAAACCCCAGGAAGGACAAAGAGGTGCGGTGAAACTCACACTTCTCGCCCTTCACAAACAGCCGGTTCTCCAACAACCGCTGCAGGACCTGACGTACATGCCGTACATGGGTCTCATGATCCGGAGAAAAGATGAGTATATCGTCCAGATATACGAAGACGAATCGGTGCAGGAAGTCCCGCAAGACGTCATTAACCAAAGCTTGGAAAGTCGCGGGGGCGTTTGTGAGGCCGAACGGCATGACCAGGTACTCAAAATGACCTAACGGGGTGTTGAATGCCGTCTTCCATTCGTCTCCCTTCCGGACCCGAACTAGGTGGTATGCGTTCCTAAGATCCCACTTTGTGAAGATTTTGGCTCCATGCAGGGGGGTGAACACCGAATCCAACAAATGCAACGGGTATCGGTTGCGAACCGTGATCTCGTTCAGCCCCCGGTAATCAATGCATGGACGAAGACCGCCTTCTTTTTTGCCCACAAAAAAGAAACCTGCTCTCATCGGAGAGGTGGAGTTACGGATCAGCCCGGCAGCTAAGGAGTCCCGGATGTAGGTCTCCATCGATTCACGCTCAGGTCAGGAGAGGTTGTACAGCCTGCTGGACGGGAACTCCATGCCTGGCAACAAATCGATGGCACAATCGTACGAACGGTGCGGGGGAAGGGTGAGTGCCCGATCCTTGCTAAAAACGTCAGCAAGATCGTGGTACTCAACCGGCACCGCCGACAGATTGGGGGGAACTTTGACCTGCTCCTTAGCCTGGGAACCGGGAGGAACCGAGGATCCCAAACACACCCGATGGCAGGTCTCGCTCCACTGTACCACCACCCCGGACGGCCAATCAATCCGGGGATTGTGTTTTAGCATCCAGGGGAACCCCAGAATCACACGGGAGGTAGAAGGAGTCACAAAAAACTCAATCTCCTCCCTATGATTCCCTGACACTACCAGAGTTACTGGTAGTGTCCTGTGTGTGATTAAAGGGAGTAGGGTGCCATCTAGTGCTCGCACCTGCAATGGTGAAGGAAGCGCCACCAGAGGGAGCCCTACCTCCCTGGCCCATCTGCTGTCTAGCAGATTCCCTTCTGACCCTGTGTCTACCAGTGCTGGGGCCTGAAGGGTTAAATCCCCGCTAAGGATTGTAACTGGGAGCCGTGTGGAAATGTGTGTGTGTCCCACGTGAATTTCTTGGCCCACCCTAAGCCCAGTTTCTAGGGGCGGGCGTTGGTGTTTAACCGTTCGGGGCAATTACTCAATTGGTGCTCAATTGAGCCGCAAACAAAACACACCCCGCGGGGAAGCCTCCTCTGTCTATTCGGTGGTCTGAATGTGGCACTGCTCGTGTCCATAGCTTCGTCAGCAGGGGGAGCTGTCGCCCCACGGGACGTAGAGGCCACGGAGCGTGGGAAGGGCGGACCTTTTTCGGACCCGGAAGGAAGAGGGACGGTGCGCGCCCGGCCACGCCCTTCGTCTCGTTCCCGACGACGTTCTTCCAACCGATTGTCTAACCGTATAACAAGATCGATAAGCCCATCTAATTCCCGTGGTTCATCCTTGGCCACCAGGTGCTCCTTCAGGACCGATGACATTTACGAAGGCGGCGCGGAGCGCAGCGTTATTCCAGCCAGACCTCGCAGCCGCGATGCGGAAGTCGACTGCATAAGCGGCTGCGCTCCGGCGTCCCTGTCTCATTTACAGCAGCACAGTTGAAGCGGTCTCTCCCCTGTTAGGGTGATCAAACACTGTTCTGAACTCCCTCACAAACCCAGTGTACGTGTGAAGGAGCCGTGAATTTTGCTCCCAAAGCGCCGTAGCCCAAGCGCGTGCCTCTCCCCGAAGCAGAGTAATCACATAAGCTATTTTACTAGCGTCTGACGCGTACATGACGGGACGTTGTGCGAAGACGAGCAAACATTGCATGAGAAAGTCCGCGCACGTCTCCACACAACCTCCGTACGGCTCAGGAGGGCTTATCTATGCTTCAGGGGATGGTGGGAGGGGTTGTTGAACCACCAGTGGAACATTCATATCCTGCACAGGGTCGGCAGGAGGAGGAGCTGCAGCAGCGCCCTGAGCGCTCGCCGCCACCTGCGCGGAGAGAGCCTCCACCCTGCGGTTCAGGATGATGTTTTGCTCGGTCATTTGAGCCAACCGAGCCGTAAAGGCGGTGAGAATGTGCTGCAGCTCACCAATCACGCCTCCTGCAGACGCCTGCTCTCCCATTGGTCGTTCAACAGCCGAGTGACGCCCCTCGGAGTCCATGACGCTGGCCGAGATATCCTGTTGGGAAAGTGTAGTGACACGGACCCACAACAGGGGGCGTAAATGAACGGAAAATAGAAGGAGTTAAATTAGAACACTTTACTGTTGTGAATGCCACAACCAAACACAGCAGATTACAGAATGAATACAAGTCAATCAATAAAGGTGTCATGTGGGCAGGCTCGACGATAGGAGACGCCCGTCTGGAGACGAACCGGAACCACACGATTTCCACCGCCACCGAACCCGAGGGATACTGGAGCCGCCAAGTCCCGAAGTCCCCAGGTGGCCACCGTCTCAGCGTGTCGGATCTGGTACTGCTGGCGGAAAACAAAGACAGTCAAGTGTGGGTGTGTGTACACCCTGTAACAACAATGGTGGGAATTCCACCTCCACCTCTCACTCAATATTCTGATGAATATGCAGTGATCCCTCAGAGGAAAAGAGTGCCGTCCTGCACTCACTCAGCTTCCACAAAACAAGGGACCGGTACTCCTGCAAACACTCACAATATACAGATTATAAGGTAACCACAAATGGCTGAGGATATTACCTCTCACTGAAGTCGATATCTCGGCGATGTGGTGGAGGTGTCTTCCTGCTTTTATTCCAGGTGTGATGCAGATGATCGGTGACAGCTGTCATGGTTGATGAGTGACAGCTGTCACCTCGGCTGTTCCTGTAGGCGGCAGCGCCCTCTTGTGCCTGAAGCCCGCACTTCAGGCAGGGCGCCCTCTGGTGGTGGGCCAGCAGTACCTCCTCTTCTGGCGGCCCACACAACATAAATATGAAATTGGTCACTATCCTTGATCTCTGGACATAAATAAAAATAAACAAAACGGTGTTTCGCTTTGAAGTTATTAATTCCGACTGACTAACTTGACTCGGCAGAGAGCCGCTCAACGTTTGGAGCTGTGTGAACAGAACGGAGGACGATTCTCGTTTCTTTCTCGCAACAAGACAGGATTCCCAGTTAGTAACTTTAATCTGCACAAAAGTGACTCACAATTTCACATATTCAGGGATGAAAGTGGTGAAAAACAAAAAAACCACTGAAACCCAAAATTACCCCCCAACACCACCTGCATGAAAATGTTTGAATTCTAGAAGCTCTGAAATGCAATCTGGGACTATTCCAGACAATAAACTGGAGTGAGTGCTGAATCCATTTAGTGAGAAAAAAAAATACAACTTTCCTTATTCAAATTCATTCCAGTAGTATTCTGCTCTTACTAGATGCAGCAGTTTTCTAGTTTGGCAGATAGTTCTGGAGGAAATCACTGAAGAAATTAACACATTGAAAATATGGTTTGAACGAAACAAACTGTCATTAAACTTAAATAAGACAGGGATGAAGTGGAGGTGTGAGAGTCACTAGGTGTTCACAGGAAACACTTATTTATTTATGTATGTATTTATTTATTTATGTATGTTCATTGTTAGTTGGTTTTATATTTTCTGTTGTTTTTATTCAGGTTCTTTTTGTCTCTTTCTCTAAAATTGTACATAATCATTAGATTAGTTATTATTACTATTATTGTTGTGCTTGCTATTATTATTAATATATTAAAAAAAAAAAATTACAATTTGTAATACATTTGACTCTTTTACGACAACAAATGCTTGACAGCTGCAACTGCTTAATGCTAATTTTAACATTGAAAATGCCATAGACATGCTAATGTGTTACCATCGGTCCCATTTTGTTATAAAATACATCTATCAACTTTCAGAAGACCATAACAGGTCGGTTTAACATAAAAAAGGTCAATAATACTCACAGCCATATGCTCTTTAGGGTTTTAGTGGGGGGAAGCGAAAGAAAAAAAAAAATCAACGAAGCAATGATCGAAGCACTGCTTCAATTGGTTCAAGGTTCAAAGCAAAGCTGCGCTGCAGAAAAGTTGATTACAGACCTGCTGCAGGGTCTGTAATCAATGTAGAGGAATTATAATTTTCCTGACAAACACCCCCAAAAACAACGGCCACTCTGAAGGACCGATAAGGGAATCGTTACGTAAAAAGGTTATTGATGTCGGTGGATCGAATCATTTCTTAACAATACCCGAAAGGAACCGGTTCTCGATACCCATCCCTAATCTCAATATTATGTCTTATCCTGATTATAGCTAGGTGCAACTATATTCAGGTTAAAATCATAACTTGGATATCAAACACATTAATCCCAGGTGTAAATGTAGTAGTCAAGTCAAATCATATCTAGATATCTAGGTTGTAACTAGGTTTAAGGATATGATTCCTTCTTTATGTTCTCTAATGCCATATACCAACACAGTGCAGAGTAGCTACCTAAACTCTGTAAGGGAGATAGAGTATCTCGTCAATAGTTTTACATCCTCATTGAAGACAACTTTGGATGCTGTAGCTCCTCTGAAAAAGAGAGCTTTAAATCAGAAGTGTCTGACTCCGTGGTATAACTCACAAACTCGTAGCTTAAAGCAGATAACCCGTAAGTTGGAGAGGAAATGGCGTCTCACTAATTTAGAAGATCTTCACTTAGCCTGGAAAAAGAGTCTGTTGCTCTATAAAAAAGCCCTCCGTAAAGCTAGGACATCTTTCTACTCATCACTAATTGAAGAAAATAAGAACAACCCCAGGTTTCTTTTCAGCACTGTAGCCAGGCTGACAAAGAGTCAGAGCTCTATTGAGCTGAATATTCCATTAACTTTAACTAGTAATGACTTCATGACTTTCTTTGCTAACAAAATTTTAACTATTAGAGAAAAAATTACTCATAACCATCCCAAAGACGTATCGTTATCTTTGGCTGCTTTCAGTGATGCCGGTATTTGGTTAGACTCTTTCTCTCCGATTGTTCTGAGTTATTTTCATTAGTTACTTCATCCAAACCATCAACATGTTTATTAGACCCCATTCCTACCAGGTTGCTCAAGGAAGCCCTACCATTATTTAATGCTTCGATCTTAAATATGATCAATCTATCTTTGTTAGTTGGCTATGTACCACAGGCTTTTAAGGTGGCAGTAATTAAACCATTACTTAAAAAGCCATCACTTGACCCAGCTATCTTAGCTAATTATAGGCCAATCTCCAACCTTCCTTTTCTCTCAAAAATTCTTGAAAGGGTAGTTGTAAAACAGCTAACTGATCATCTGCAGAGGAATGGTCTATTTGAAGAGTTTCAGTCAGGTTTTAGAATTCATCATAGTACAGAAACAGCATTAGTGAAGGTTACAAATGATCTTCTTATGGCCTCAGACAGTGTGCTTGTTCTGTTAGACCTCAGTGCTGCTTTTGATACTGTTGACCATAAAATTTTATTACAGAGATTAGAGCATGCCATAGGTATTAAAGGCACTGCGCTGCGGTGGTTTGAATCATATTTGTCTAATAGATTACAATTTGTTCATGTAAATGGGGAATCTTCTTCACAGACTAAAGTTAATTATGGAGTTCCACAAGGTTCTGTGCTAGGACCAATTTTATTCACTTTATACATGCTTCCCTTAGGCAGTATTATTAGACGGTATTGCTTAAATTTTCATTGTTACGCAGATGATACCCAGCTTTATCTATCCATGAAGCCAGAGGACACACACCAATTAGCTAAACTGCAGGATTGTCTTACAGACATAAAGACATGGATGACCTCTAATTTCCTGCTTTTAAACTCAGATAAATCTGAAGTTATTGTACTTGGCCCCACAAATCTTAGAAACATGGTGTCTAACCAGATCCTTACTCTGGATGGCATTACCCTGACCTCTAGTAATACAGTGAGAAATCTTGGAGTCATTTTTGATAAGGATATGTCATTCAAAGCACATATTAAACAAATATGTAGGACTGCTTTTTTGCATTTATGCAATATCTCTAAAATCAGAAAGGTCTTGTATCAGAGTGATGCTGAAAAACTAATTCATGCATTTATTTCCTCTAGGCTGGACTATTGTAATTCATTATTATCAGGTTGTCCTAAAAGTTCCCTAAAAAGCCTTCAGTTAATTCAAAATGCTGCAGCTAGAGTACTGACGGGGACTAGAAGGAGAGAGCATATCTCACCCATATTGGCCTCTCTTCATTGGCTTCCTGTTAATTCTAGAATAGAATTTAAAATTCTTCTTCTTACTTATAAGGTTTTGAATAATCAGGTCCCATCTTATCTTAGGGACCTCGTAGTACCATATCACCCCAATAGAGCGCTTCGCTCTTAGACTGCAGGCTTACTTGTAGTTCCTAGGGTTTGTAAGAGTAGAATGGGAGGCAGAGCCTTCAGCTTTCAGGCTCCTCTCCTGTGGAACCAGCTCCCAATTCAGATCAGGGAGACAGACACCCTCTCTACTTTTAAGATTAGGCTCAAAACTTTCCTTTTTGCTAAAGCTTATAGTTAGGGCTGGATCAGGTGACCCTGAACCATCCCTTAGTTATGCTGCTATAGACGTAGACTGCTGGGGGGTTCCCATGATGCACTGTTTCTTTCTCTTTTTGCTCTGTATGCACCACTCTGCATTTAATCATTAGTGATTGATCTCTGCTCCCCTCCACAGCATGTCTTTTTCCTGGTTCTCTCCCTCAGCCCCAACCAGTCCCAGCAGAAGACTGCCCCTCCCTGAGCCTGGTTCTGCTGGAGGTTTCTTCCTGTTAAAAGGGAGTTTTTCCTTCCCACTGTAGCCAAGTGCTTGCTCACAGGGGGTCGTTTTGACCGTTGGGGTTTTACATAATTATTGTATGGCCTTGCCTTACAATATAAAGCGCCTTGGGGCAACTGTTTGTTGTGATTTGGCGCTATATAAAAAAAATTGATTGATTGATTGATTGATATCATCTGGATAACAGATTCAGGTGTAAATATAGTAATTGGATGATAATCATATGTAGATTCACACTGGATATGGGACACCTTGTAAACTGGACCATTGATGCAGCAAAGTTGCACCAGAATCAAAGGCACCAGAATCAAAGGCACATTTAAGAAGGGCTGGCTTCAGTGTAGACAGGCGATCATATATACAGTGGAAAGTAAATAGTTAAGACAGAATGCCAGGCTGCCTTGTTAGCCGTTATAGTATTGCAAGGCTGTGGTCTGAATGGAAAGCATCTCAGATATGGTTGGCAACCAGAGCTGTGTTATGGTTCTCCAGCTGCATGGCTGAATAAAATATGTTCCTCCTTAGCATTCACTGACAGTTAAGTTGCTTTGCCCATCAGTTTTAAGGGTGACGTGTTCAGAGATCTTTTTCCAACTTGCGTAAAATGTTGCTTCCCTGCTGATGATCCAGTAAGCAGGGTTCAACTTTTCCTTGGCACCTTTCACAACTTTCTCTGCTGCTGCAACAATTTGTTAGCATCAACATCCGTGAGCATGATTGAGGTAAAAGCTGTACAGTTCATATAAAGATATCCATACCTTTTGTTGCTTTGTCACTCTCACCACTTGGGGAACAGCACTTTGGGCCCATTATGTGCCTTCTGCTGACAGAGTGGCATTGAAACAACCCTGCAAACCGTGTGCAAGGATGGTGTGCTGTTTTCATCTTGTGTCCTTCACAATAATTCTTCATGATGTTATAGATGTTAACTAATTTCTGTTATTTCTACTGTTATACCCCCCACCCGTTAACCACATTTGAGATATGGCTCTGGAACCACATTGTTTCAGATGGCTTATCTAATGTAAATAGATGAAAGGTTCATTGTACTGCTCAGGCTTAAAACCACCTTCGAGGTTTGTTTTCCCACAGTGTAAAAACAAAGATGACATTTCTTTTTAAAAATGGAAAAATGATATAATGTAAACTATGATAAAGCACTGTGACCTGAATGCCAAGTTTTCAGATTATAAAACTGTTTCCTAAAAATGGCAGCACCTGCTGACTGGCTCGTTGCAAATACAGTCCCTCTCAAAATAAGACAGATAATCCAAAATCTAGTCAAATTGTCTTGTATTAAGTAAAAAGTTGGGTAAGAATTATTTACTTGGTTAGAATTCTAAAAACTAGCAAAATGTCTAGGCACTGAATAATCAAAATGTGCTTTAAAACGAGACAGAATTCTTTTTTCAAGATTAGCCTCCATCTTAAAATAAGGAAAACAAATTTGTTCCTTTGCCTTGGATGATTTCAAATCCAGTGCCTTTCCTTGTTACTGGTTAAATACAGCTTAATATTAGCTGGAAAAACTTAAGAAAATTTGAGATACATTTTCCCCAAATAAAACATTTTTTCGTATGTAGAAAATGCTTAACAAAATTATTTTCTATTTAGACAAAAATTAAATCAAATTTTCTTTAAACAAGTCTTTTTTAAATTTCTTACATCTCAGTTTTTGCAGTGCTATTAGTGAATACTAGCAACAGCATATATTGGCAGAAATTACAAGTACCACAGTACTTGTAAAAGTAAGTGAAATTACAAGTACCAGTGACTCAGAACACAGTTTATTTTATCCAGATACTCCCTGAAGGACATCAAGGTTAGTTTTCATCTCTCAATGCCACAAACATACACACAGGGGGAAAAGAAACCACACATTACCTGGATCGAGTTTCATGGCAGTGATTCCCCTTCACTGTTTTGATGCTTTTGTTAGTTGGTATTTTGGTCAGACATCTCAGCAGCACACTGACAGGGAATTAAGCTGTTTGTGTAAATGCTTCACCATAATGTATTTCCATTGAGGCACACTTAGAGGAACTTGTTCCATTTTGGTTGTCAGTTCAACTCAACATTTTGCATTCCAAGTGTGTGTTGTTTAATGATAGTTTTGATGGAAAATTATAGAAAAGAAAATAAGCTAAAGAAGTAGTGATGTGCATCAAAGGAAACCCTGTGTTTGTGCTTTAATATACTGTCAGCACCTCAACCTCGTTTTGGCACGAATGCACCCTGAGACTCTGGACTCTTTGATGGCGGTCACAAAACAAGTGGCACCGAGTGCAATAAATGATTCTGGGGTGTGTCTAGGGTTTGTTAGAGAAGGGGCAAAAACTGAGCACAAAGCTGGGTGTTTAGCGCACAGAGGTTAGATTTACCATGTTCATTAGGCATTGATGTGTTCTCCTAATGTAAATACAACCAGTCAGTGGCACCCCTCATCACCTTTAAACTGGATGGCACCAGCGCTATGGCATCAAGAAAACATAAGACAGGGAAAGGATTGCTGATGTTTTAATGGATTAGTGCCAACTTGTCAGGGTGCACCAACAGACAGTGGCCACCAAAGCTCCCTGAAGTGATGCATTTAAGCAGTAAGGTGTTTACTTTTATTTAATTTAAATGGTTGTTTTTAAATTATTTTGAAGTGCATGTTACAACATATAATGTTGCCGTACAGTGGTCCCTCGTTTATCGTGGGAATTACGTTCTAAAAATAGCCCGCAATAGGCGAAATCCGCGAAGTAGTCAGCATTATTTTTTACAGTTATTATAGATGTTTTAAGGCTGTAAAACCCCTCATTACACATTTTATACACTTTTTTTTTTTAACATTTTCTCACTTTTCTCTCGTGTGTAAACACTCTCAAAGTTCAAACCTTAGTAGAAAAATAAGACCAACCTGTTTTCAGGCCCAATCATTTTTTTTGAGAAATAAAATAGAACGTTTTTCTATAAATAATTATGATGGCTTTTAGAACTAACAAATTTAACTTTAACGATCACCCTACGAGGTTGGACACATAAGAAATTATTAATAGTGACTGACCAGTATTTCACAGTTCCTCTGATCACACCTCTTTGTCCTGGCGCCGCGCTGCTGATGCGCCTTTTCCCACTGAGTCACACCTCGGTGCAGGTGTCTTTTTCCGAGTGATGAACAGACATGGGTAGTTGTTGCCGTTCTTTTTTTCTTCTGGGTGAGAAGATTCTTATAAACAGACATGCAGAACACAATGCGCGCACTCTTCCTTCGCGGTTCCGCGACTGGCCTGCTTGATGAGGATGCAGAACACAATGCACTGAAAAAAAAAAAAATCATGCAAAATTGGACTAAAAAAATCTGTGAAACTGTGAGGTCGCGAAAGGTGAACCGCGTTATAGCGACGGACCACTGTATATTGTTGCTGCTTCTGCCCCCCCATTAAGAAAAACATTGCTTTATATTTGCAACTTCAGATCACAGACGCTGTACGTGCACATCAGTGAGGTGCAAAATCTTTTAACATGGCTGCATAGAAATATTGTCATTTATCATATGACTTACCTGAACAGTATGTTTTGTGCAGATGAGCTTGCATGCATGAGAGAGGGAGAGGGAGTGGGGATTTTTCATAAAATAAGGATTTTTTTTTTCCCCCACCCTCCCTCCTCTGGCTTGACAGTCACCATAGTACGCTGTCATGCTAATGGTCTGTTGAAGGCGGCTGGTGACAGTAATTACAGGGAATGGGTGTATTTGCATTGTCTACCCATTTGTGTAATGTGTGTCCGAATGTTGCATGCTTTAAATAAACACACAGCGCTGGGCTTTAGACCTGACGTTTGGTGGGCTAAGGCGCAAGTACTTTCTTGTGACAGATGATTTGATGCCAGTTCTGTTCCTGACCACATCTCATTTTTAGACCAACATGCCTACGTTATCATGGTCAAGTTTACCTTCCCACTTCCACTTTTATTTTGATCGTGCCTTACTCTTTCAGCTAAGTCTACTTATTACGAGTCTGTTGTTGCAGACCGCTGTTATGTTCCAGCATTCTCTTTGTCTGTCCCTTTGTCACTTTGTCTCGCTGACAGATCTCCAGTGGCTTTTCACCTTGGCCTCTCCAACCAACTTTGGCCCAGTACACAAATAAGTGCAAATGATATCTTGAGCTAGAATATATTGGCACCGGGCCTAAATATAACGATGTTGGGTTAAATTAGCAGTGACATGCTAAGCTGGGCTGACGATGGAGCCCAAGGTTTCTGTTTCTGTATGATTAAATGCCAAAAAAAAGAAATAACTTTGTTATTTTTGTTGTGTTTATGCATTTTGAAAGTGATGCTTTTTTGTTTATTTTGCAAAACAAAAATTTAAAGTAACTGATAGCTACATGATACAGGATGGTGGTTGGGTCTTGTTTATATCTAAACCTGTACCTAAGGATTTTTTTACAGGACCTTTATTTCACTGCAAAACAACACATGTGCCGGCTTTTGTAGCAAAGTGTAACTGAGGAGTTGACTTCAGGCCCGTGCTACTGTTGGAGTCTGTGTTTGTATCCAGTCGCAATGGAAACAGGTATTTATTTCCCTGTTTTATCTCACTTTGTTTCTTCCCTATACAAATTCAGTCATTGTAACCTGAAGGCTTTATTCTGTCATTATTGACCCGCTTCTCATATTTTTAGATCTTCCTTCTGATTTTTGTCATGGCAATTGCAGAGTAAACAAGCTGTTTCTCAGTTGGAGCCTGTCTTCACGTGCTTTGATCAGAGGGGCTTTTTATTTTGCCAAGAAGCTTGAGAAGCCGGGAAAAGAAACTTGAATGAAGATTAAATACAATGAGAGAGTGCCGCACGTCTTA
This sequence comes from Thalassophryne amazonica, assembly GCF_902500255.1. Classification (NCBI taxonomy): domain Eukaryota; kingdom Metazoa; phylum Chordata; class Actinopteri; order Batrachoidiformes; family Batrachoididae; genus Thalassophryne; species Thalassophryne amazonica. The sequence continues at coordinate 5,783,714 of NC_047111.1, forward strand.
CTATAATGTGTGGTGGCAAAGGGTACCAGGTGGCAGTTCTTAGTTAGGCTGCATTTCATTTGAGCCTTGTTATCACGACGTAGTCACACAATGACACTTTGCAAGATGTGTGATGTCAAGTAAGGCAAATGAATCCAAACATTTCTCTTTTGCTTGATTGAAAAAAAAAACCAAACAAACCCATGGTTCTCATCTTTCATGACAAATGTACAACAGATAAAGTTTTGTCCTTGCTCAAACCTTTACGTTGACATGGACAGGAGCTTGCCCTGTGGCTGCATGTGTGCTGTACTTGTTCATTAGCTTGCTAGTGGACATCCAGTTTAGGCTGCTGGATTAGGTGATTTTTGCCACCGGACAGGTTAGTTACATCCATTCTAATCAGTTTACTCAGTCCATCACAGTGTGACTAGTGCTAAATAGTGCCAGATCTGTTCCGCCTTCTCAAGCACACACTGATGATATCGTCCCAGATAAGACGAGGAAGCCATGAGAAAAAAATGCAGATTTTCCTAATATCTTCTATTTCGATAAGAAAATGGAAGATGGTAGGTCGAGCATATCTCAGCATGCCTTGGTCCAGCCACTGCACCCTGCTATTGAGGTGGGTGCTGCCATTGAGGTGTTACCTAGATTTACATAATTTAATAGTATCTCACTAGGTCTTTTGACAAAACTTACACACCTGTCTGCAGCTTCTCTCCCCCTGCCATCCCCTCATTACCCCATCCCCGTAGAGACTGTGCCTGCTCCCAGACTACCAATAACCAGCAAAAATCTATTTAAGCATAAAAATTCAAAAGAAAAAATAATATAGCACCTTCAACTGCACCACAGACTAAAACAGTTAAATGTGGTCTATTAAACATTAGGTCTCTCTCTTCTAAGTCCCTGTTAGTAAATGATATAATAATTGATCAACATATTGATTTATTCTGCCTTACAGAAACCTGGTTACAGCAGGATGAATATGTTAGTTTAAATGAGTCAACACCCCCGAGTCACACTAACTGTCAGAATGCTCGTAGCACGGGCCGGGGCGGAGGATTAGCAGCAATCTTCCATTCAGCTTATTAATTAATCAAAAACCCAGACAGAGCTTTAATTCATTTGAAAGCTTGACTCTTAGTCTTGTCCATCCAAATTGGAAGTCCCAAAAACCAGTTTTATTTGTTATTATCTATCGTCCACCTGGTCGTTACTGTGAGTTTCTCTGTGAATTTTCAGGACCTTTTGTCTGACTTAGTGCTTAGCTCAGATAAGATAATTATTAGTGGGCGATTTTAACATCCACACAGATGCTGAGAATGACAGCCTCAACACTGCATTTAATCTATTATTAGACTCTATTGGCTTTGCTCAAAAAGTAAATGAGTCCACCCACCACTTTAATCATATCTTAGATCTTGTTCTGACTTATGGTATGGAAATAGAAGACTTAACAGTATTCCCTGAAAACTCCCTTCTGTCTGATCATTTCTTAATAACATTTACATTTACTCTGATGGACTACCCAGCAGTGGGGAATAAGTTTTCATTACACTAGAAGTCTTTCAGAAAGCGCTGTAACTAGGTTTAAGGATATGATTCCTTCTTTATGTTCTCTAATGCCATATACCAACACAGTGCAGAGTAGCTACCTAAACTCTGTAAGTGAGATAGAGTATCTCGTCAATAGTTTTACATCCTCATTGAAGACAACTTTGGATGCTGTAGCTCCTCTAAAAAAGCGAGCTTTAAATCAGAAGTGCCTGACTCCGTGGTATAACTCACAAACTCGTAGCTTAAAGCAGCTAACCCGTAAGTTGGAGAGGAAATGGCGTCTCACTAATTTAGAAGCTCTTCACTTAGCCTGGAAAAAGAGTCTGTTGCTCTATAAAAAAGCCCTCCGTAAAGCTAGGACATCTTTCTACTCATTCACTAATTGAAGGAAAATAAGAACAACCCCAGGTTTCTTTTCAGCACTGTAGCCAGGCTGACAAAGAGGTCAGAGCTCTATTGAGCTGAGTATTCATAACTTTAACTAGTAATGACTTCATGACTTTCTTTGCTAACAAAATTTTAACTATAGAGAAAAAAATTACTCATAACCATCCCAAAGACGTATCGTTATCTTTGGCTGCTTTCAGTGATGCCGGTATTTGGTTAGACTCTTTCTCTCCGATTGTTCTGTCTGAGTTATTTTCATTAGTTACTTCATCCAAACCATCAACATGTTTATTAGACCCCATTCCTACCAGGCTGCTCAAGGAAGCCCTACCATTATTTAATGCTTTGACTCTTAAATATGATCAATCTACTTTGTTAGTTGGCTATGTACCACAGGCTTTTAAGGTGGCAGTAATTAAACCATTACTTAAAAAGCCATCACTTGACCCAGCTATCTTAGCTAATTATAGGCCAATCTCCAACCTTCCTTTTCTCTCAAAAATTCTTGAAAGGGTAGTTGTAAAACAGCTAACTGATCATCTGCAGAGGAATGGTCTATTTGAAGAGTTTCAGTCAGGTTTTAGAATTCATCATAGTACAGAAACAGCATTAGTGAAGGTTACAAATGATCTTCTTATGGCCTCGGACAGTGGACTCATCTCTGTGCTTGTTCTGTTGGGGAATCTTCTTCACAGACTAAAGTTAATTATGGAGTTCCTCAAGGTTCTGTGCTAGGACCAATTTTATTCACTTTATACATGCTTCCCTTAGGCAGTATTATTAGACGGTATTGCTTAAATTTTCATTGTACGCAGATGATACCCAGCTTTATCTATCCATGAAGCCAGAGGACACACACCCAATTAGCTAAACTGCAGGATTGTCTTACAGACATAAGACATGGATGACCTCTAATTTCTGCTTTTAAACTCAGATAAAACTGAAGTTAAGGTACTGGCCCACAAATCTTAGAAACATGGTGTCTAACCAGATCCTTACTCTGGATGGCATTACCCTGACCTCTAGTAATACTGTGAGAAATCTGGAGTCATTTTTGATCAGGATATGTCATTCAAAGCGCATATTAAACAAATATGTAGGACTGCTTTTTTGCATTTACACAATATCTCTAAAATCAGAAAGGTCTTGTCTCAGAGTGATGCTGAAAAACTAATTCATGCATTTATTTCCTCTAGGCTGGACTATTGTAATTCATTATTATCAGGTTGTCCTAAAAGTTCCCTAAAAAGCCTTCAGTTAATTCAAAATGCTGCAGCTAGAGTACTGACGGGGACTAGAAGGAGAGAGCATATCTCACCCATATTGGCCTCTCTTCATTGGCTTCCTGTTAATTCTAGAATAGAATTTAAAATTCTTCTTCTTACTTATAAGGTTTTGAATAATCAGGTCCCATCTTATCTTAGGACCTCGTAGTACCATATCACCCCAATAGAGCGCTTCGCTCTCAGACTGCAGGCTTACTTGTAGTTCCTAGGGTTTGTAAGAGTAGAATGGGAGGCAGAGCCTTCAGCTTTCAGGCTCCTCTCCTGTGGAACCAGCTCCCAATTCAGATCAGGGAGACAGACACCCTCTCTACTTTTATGATTAGGCTTAAAACTTTCCTTTTTGCTAAAGCTTATAGTTAGGGCTGGATCAGGTGACCCTGAACCATCCCTTAGTTATGCTGCTATAGACTTAGACTGCTGGGGGGTTCCCATGATGCACTGTTTCTTTCTCTTTTTGCTCTGTATGCACCACTCTGCATTTAATCATTAGTGATCGATCTCTGCTCCCCTCCACAGCATGTCTTTTTCCTGGTTCTCTCCCTCAGCCCCAACCAGTCCCAGCAGAAGACTGCCCCTCCCTGAGCCTGGTTCTGCTGGAGGTTTCTTCCTGTTAAAAGGGAGTTTTTCCTTCCCACTGTAGCCAAGTGCTTGCTCACAGGGGGTCGTTTTGACCGTTGGGGTTTTACATAATTATTGTATGGCCTTGCCTTACAATATAAAGCGCCTTGGGGCAACTGTTTGTTGTGATTTGGCGCTATATAAAAAAATTGATTGATTTGATTGAAAACTTGTGATGTCTACAAAAAGCACAACCTGTTTATTTGATCTCCCATACCAACAAAACTGTTTGAGGACCTGTGGTCCACTCTTGGGCCAACTGTGCTGGAAATTGTTAATCTCTCATTAACTTCTGGATCTGTTCCTAAATGTTTTAAATCTGCAGTGATTCAACTGTTACTTAAGAAACCTAATCTTGACCCTAGTGTATTGAAAAATTATAGGCCAATATCAAATCTATCATTTTGTTCTAAAATTCTGGAAAAAGTGGTTTCACGGCAACTCGTGAACCACCTTACTGAGAATAATCTCTTTCAGCCACTGCAGTCTGCGTTTGATACCGTGGATCATCATATTTTACTCGATAGGCTGGAGAATTATTTTAGGATTACTGGAAGTGCCTTTGCCTGTTTGACATCATACCTGTACAGTCATTCTCAATGTGTTTTGTACAGTAACACTACTTCTAATCTTAGTGATATGAACTTCAGTGTTCCACAGGGATCTGTCTTGGGCCCCCTGCTTTTTTTCCTGTATGTAGCACCCCTTGCGCATATACTGCGACGCTGTTAAAACATAATTGGCTAATTAATAGAGGGGCTTTATTGAACATGTACAATGATTTGCAAATCCTCTTCAACCTATATTCAATTGAATACACCATAAAGACAAGATATTTAATGTTCAAACTGATAAACTTTATTGTTTTTGAGGATGGCAAACTTTTCCACTTCTGTCCATTTCAAATGAGCTCGGGTCCAGAGAAGGCGGCAGCGTTTCTGGATGTTGTTGATGTATGGCTTTCGCTTTGCATGGTAGTTTTAACTTACACTTGCAGATGTAGCGACAAAGTGTGTTAACTGGCTATGGTTTTCTGAAGTGTTCCTGAGCCCACGCAGTAAGATCCTTTAATGCAGTGCCGTCTGAGGGATCGAAGGTCACAAGCATTCAGTGTTGGTTTTTGGCCTTGCCACTTGCGTGTAGAAAGTTCTCCAGATTCTCTGAATCTTCTGATTATATTTTGGACTGTAGATGGTGGAATCCCTAAATTTCTTACAATTGAACATTGAGAAACATTGTTCTTAAACTGTTGGACTATTTTTTTTCACACAGTTGTTCACAAAGTGGTGATCCTCACCCCATCTTTGCTTGTGAACGGCTGAGCCTTTTGGGGATGCTCCTTTTATACCCAATCATGACACTCACAATTAGTGTCCTCAGTTCCCAAACGCTTATTGAGTGTTGTTAGAAGGAAAGGTGATGTAACACAGTGGTAAGCATACCACTGTCCCAGCTTTTTTGAAAGGTGTTGCAGGGATCCATTTAAAAATGAGCAAATATTTGCCCCAAAACAATAAAGTTCATCAGTTAAATATCTTGTCTTTGTTGTGTATTCAATTGAATATAGGTTAAAGGGGATTTGCAAATCATTGTATTCTGTTTTTATTTACATTTTACACAATGTCCCAACTTCATTGGAATTGGGGTTGTAAGTGAGATGTCTTTCAGTGTCATGTTTAAGAAATAATTAATGTTAAAAGACAATTTATTAGAGTAAAAAAGTGATTTTACATGATTTAAGTGAAATGTTTGTAAATACAAACAAAGATAATGATATTGGCAGCAGTTACAGTCAAAAAGTAAGTGACAACTAATCAATAAAACATGTTTTCAAAGTCATCATAAAACTGTCATGGATCATTAATTTAGTAGTTGTGTAGAATTAATAACTTCAAAGCGAATCGCAGTTTAAATCAAATGACACCTCTTTCAAAACGTAATACAAACGATAAACTGCAGTCGATCAAAATGTTTTTTTTTTTCCCTTCCAAAATGAGACGTCCTGGCTGACGTGCAGCAGCCCAAGACTGTATGTCTGCAGACCTGCAGACTCCAGCAGCCAGCTGAGCTCAGGTCAAACGTATGGAGAGACATCATGCCGTTTAATGTCTGAAAGGAAATGCTTTTGACAAAAACTACAGATTTTTTTTCTATCTGTGTCCAGAGATCAAGGATCCAGTGACCAATTTCATATTTATTTACTTTAAGACTGAATAAAATGTTGTTGACATAGAAAACCTGTAAAGTCTACTTAGTACACAGAAAATTCACAGGATGTATTGATAGGGGAATCGATAAAGAATCTGATTAATAAGCAGAATCAATATCTCTAAAATGCGATAAGCTGCAGTTTACATATGATCCGATTAGTTGTATAATCGCAAAAATAATCATTGACTATTGACTCATTTGTGGCAGCTCTATTCATATCGGCGGTACTCAGTATCGACGAGTACCAAAATGTATGTACTTGTACTCAGCCTGGAAAAAGTGGTATTATTGCGTCCCTAGTCACACACCGTCTTGACAAGAACAAAGGTGAATTGTTGTTCCATAGTTTACTTTTCTGACAGCATTTTAAAGACTATACATTTTTTTATTTATTTAATTTTTGGTGGGGAGGGTGTGTTAATTTTGCAGTACAGATTATCTTTTTCTGTTTTACATTTAATTTGTGATATTACTGACTATTCTTTCACTTTGCATGTTGCTGTGACTTGCAGAAAGTATGTATATTTTGGCTGAAGTTAGATCAACTGAAGTGAAACAGTTTTACTGAACGTGTATATGGCTTGCACATGAGCACTGAGCATCAACATGGTGATGTCATTGCTTGTTGGCTTCATTGTTAGGGTAAGGTGATCCCTGCTATAGAAGTGGGTTGTGGGAACTCACTGGCTCACGCACAGAGGATGGCGGTGGGGTTAAAGATGAGGTAAATGTCTCGGAGCTCACCAGTGAACTTGCTGAGGTCTTCAGTGGGTGGTCTACTTCTGCAGTGGCAGCAGAACAGAACAGGTTGGCGAGTCTCAGACACTACGGGAGCTTTGTAGCGACCCACAGTACCATATTGGTGGATGATGGACAGGCTGTGCTTGATGCTGAAAATAAGATGGAGCATTTTCATGTGGTGTAAAAGTATCTACCCCACTTGACACTCGATTTAATGACATGTAATAAATAGAGCCCGACCTATACAGATTTTTTTAGGCCGATGCCGATAACGATATTTGGATGAAAAAAAAATGCCGATAATCGGTAACTCGGCTGATTTGCCGATAGCCGATAAATCAGCCGATCAGCTGAATGTTTCAACCTCTTAGCAGTAAATGAAAGTTTTTCATGCTAGAAATAAGGTCTACACAACATGGGCTTATTAAACAGCGTGACCGAAGCAATGAAGCACATACACATTACTATATAAACTGAGTTAATCAAACTAAGTTGAACTGAAACGGGAGAAATGTGGTGTGAATGTAATGGCAAAGTTATTATAAACAACATCCTTATAAACTTACTTGTATGCTTTTGTCAGCCGATCAGTGCAGTGTGACGGCGAACTACGGGGCCCAGTGATGAACACATTTAAGCAGGGGTTTAAGCAGCTCTCAGTTGAATGGAGTCAGAGCTCCATCTACTGGACAAACGGTACAAGGACATTTTACATTGCCGACACAAACATTATTTCAGTAACACTTCTGTTTATGAGAAATTATTGGCATTCTATCGGCAAAATTTCGGCCGATAGTGAGTACTTTGAAAAGGGCTTATATCAGTCGGGCTCTAGTAATAATTGAGATGCAGGTGGGTGTTGTGTGTTTTGAGAAGGCAGCGGTAAGCAGTGAGTTTTAGGTGAATTGCAGAACAGAGTTATGTGCATGAAGGTGGAAATATGAAATAATAGTTATATGAAATAATAATTGTATGAAATAATAGAATTAATAAAAACAGTAGATTAAAGTCCATTGAAATTTGTGTGTGTGTGTGTGTGTGTCACAATACATGTCTTTGTATTGAACTGTGTGGTACACACATGCAACAGTGCGGGTGCAGACGCGGTTTTTGGCACAGGCGAGGCGGGCAGTTGCCCGGGGCGCATTTTTTCATGACAAATATAGGGGCGGCACAAGTGCTTAAAAAAACAAAAAAAAATCTGCGTCACAAAGTAGTTATCAAATCACTGTGTGAGGAATTGGCTAATTGATGTCCCGCAGCTGCAAACAGGCGCCCCTGCGTGCTGACGTGCACAGAACAGACTTTGTGACAGAGGTTCGGCGGTTGTCTCCTGCGTAGCCGGGGACAGACGTGCTCTTCCTGGGCCGTGCGCTCTGCTCCGCGGCTCCGGACGGGGCGTTGTGCTCACTGCTCCCCGCTGCTCCGCCTTCACTGTGTCTCTAGCAGAGTGAAGTCCATTAGGATGCAGCTGAGCAGAACCAGAACTCCAGTGAATGATGCTGGCAGCTAGTTTATGAAAGAAAAGGCGTTTAAAAGTGGACAGACGGGGTGGAACAACGGGTTTGAATCTCACCGGAGAGGACAGGAGCTCTGTTCACATTACTAGCTGAAGTGACTTGAATCTGACCTTTTTTGTGTGCCTGCAAGAGTGTGTTATCTAATTTGTACAATAATTTTGCAGCAGCTGGAAACTTTCTTTTTGTTGTCATATACATTGACAAAATAAAATAAGAATGAAAAATTTAAAACGAGGCTTATCTTCAAAATTAACTGGTTTATTTGATGGAGAAAAAGAATCATATTTGATTTCATTAGCATGGGAACATTTCAATTTAGATTTTTGTTTGACCCAAAAATGAAGACCAAAAAATTAGGGAGAAAAAAAGACAAATACTACATGATCAAATTTCTGTCAAACCTAAAACTATTGCAGATTAACGCAAAATATTTACACATTTAGCCTAATATTTACAAGCATCGAGTTAAATGTTGAGACAAATATGTACCGCTGGGCCTCCAGATTTTGCCGCTGTTTGTATCTAGCTGCTCCGGTATTGACTGCAGCCCTCCATGCTAAGCGGTTCTGGGCAATTCCCAGGATTTCAGATCAATGTTACAGCCTTTTAGTGCAACTTTGAGAGTGCCCTTGTATCTCTTCTTTTGTCCACCGCGGGTGCGCGTTCCTTCCTGCAGTTCACTGTAGAAGATATGCTTTGGAATGCGGTGGGCGGCCATTCTCAACAAGATAGCCAGCCCAGCGAAGTTGTGCTTTCCTCAGCAGAGTATGAATACTGGGCATGTCATATCTGCTTAGAACCATAGTATCAGGGACACTGTCCTACCATCTAACTTTCAGTATTTTGCGTAAACAATTTAAATGAAACCTACAGTGTTTTGGCATGTTGTTTATCGACTGTCCAAGTCTCAGATGCATAGAGAAGAGATGAAAGTACAACAGCCTTGTAAACTTGTAGCTTGGTCCTCAGTGATATACTTTGGCGGTCGCTCGACTGCTTCAAGAAAAATGTAGAGAACAACATCAAGATCTGTTCTTGGCCTCCACTGACCTCACCAAGGCCTTTGACACTGTCAACACTGAGCCTCCACCCCCACCCGGTTCTGCTCTCCACTGTCCTGTGTGTCCCCGGCACTGTCTGTCACGCATTGGTCTCCACAGCCACATGTGGAGACACCATCTCAACCTGCCTGAATGAGCCCACACAGCATCATCGTCATCTGTGATGGACAACCAAGAGAGAGAGAGACTTCAGTGGTCGCAATCTATGAAAAGCTCTGCACACTTTGGCTGTTCTTGACTTTATTTCTGTATCTAATTGAACTTGAAGGTGAAGGTGGCTACCTAAGTAAGTCAAGTCTTCGGCTATTTTCAATTTTGTGTTGTTTACTGTAAGATACTGTAATATTGGGTTAGTGGTAGGGTTTGCCATGGGCAGGCTGATACATCACTTTTGTTTTCTTTGTACTGATAGTGAGTCCAAAATTATCACATGCTCTGGCAAATTGATCCACAGAATGCTGCATATCTGCCTCACTCTTCACATTTAATGCATAGTTGTCAGCAAATAGGAAGTTACGCAGTTTTGTCAGTATTGACCCTGGTCTTAGCCTTGAGGCATTGTAGGTTGAAGAGCCCACCATCTGGTCTGTATCTAATGCCCACACCAGGGTCCTCCAGTGAATGCGTTGAAATGGTTGAACAGGTGTGTTTAGGAGAATGCAGCAACAGCACTCATGATGATTATTAGGCGGACGGTTTTCCCTTTTTCCACTTTTGAGGAGGAAAGTGGGAGCGGGAGCTTTTTTTTTTTTTTTTTTTTTTTGTACTGCCACTCGGACAGACTGCAGAAATGTAGCCAAGCACAGTGTGAGAATAGTCTTCAAAAAACAGACATCTAACCACACATTCTGTCCTTTCCATGTGTGGCCAAGAGAATTCAGCCATATTTTTGTTGCTGTGTCACTACATGCGGGACATTGGTGAGTCTCGCCGAGCATACATCTCACTAGATTTCTATCCCATTACTTTGGTAAGTCATCGAGCCACTCGTTGGATCTGTTCCTACATTGGAGTCCATTCCGCGTCCACCACAGAAATCATCCAATCCAGCACGTGGATCCAACAGCATCTCAGACACAGAAAAAGAAAACAAAATCAGTCAGCCAGAAAAACTGCACTTAAGGTATAATTTGTCAGCATTAAGCAAGATGAAAGCAGAAGAAATACTAAGGTGATCGCCGGCCACTAGCCCTAAGCTTCATTAACAGACCCAGATTTTAGATAAAGTTTTGGTCGAGTCCCATTCTGTTTACTAATAAAATTAATTTTAAAGGGTATGTTGGGAAAGTGTAGGTACACGGACCCACAACAGGGGGCGCAAATGAACGGACAATGGAGTAGGTCAAATAACAACACTTTACTGTTGTGAATGTGCACAACAAATACAACAGATTGCAACAATAGACAAGAGTCAATTCACAAAGGTGTCGTGTGGGCAGGCTCGAAGATAGGAGACGCCTGTCCAAAGCAGAACCGGAACCACACGATTTCCTCCGCCACCAGACCCCGGGAATACTGGAGCCGCCAAGTCCCGAATTCCCAGGTGGCCACTGCCTCCGCGTGTCGGACCTGGTACTGCTGGTGAGGAACAAAAAAGCAATTAACTGAGGATGCGTTTGCACCCAGGAATCAGTACGGCAGGAAAGCTACCTCCACCTCTTGTTGGAAAAGCAGTCCACAATATAATGCACAAAGTCACAAAGGATACTGTCAAAACAGTCAGCTGAGGTACGTTACCTTCCAGGTAGAACGATATCTCGGCAAAGAGGTGGAGACGTCGTCCTGCTGATGTACCCCTGCTGATCAGGTGATTGGTAACAGCTGTTGCAGGTGATGTGTGACAGCTGTCACCCTGGCTGCTCCTGTGAGGCGGCTGCGCCCTCTGGTGCCTGGAGCCCGCACTCCAGACAGGGCGCCCTCTGGTGGTGGGCCAGCAGTACCTCCTCTTCTGGCGGCCCACACAACAGGACCCCCCACCCCTCAACGGGCGCCTCCTGGCGCCCGACCAGGCTTGTCCGGGTGGCGGCGGTAGAAATCGGCCAGGAGGGCCGGGTCCAGGATGAAGCTCCTCTTCACCCAGGAGCGTTCTTCGGGTCCGTACCCCTCCCAGTCCACCAAATACTGGAAGCCCCAGCCCATCCTACGGACATCCAAGAGCCGGCGTACAGTCCAAGCCGGCTAGCCATCGATGATCCGGGCAGGAGGCGGCGCCGGACCCAGAGTACAGAGGGGTGAGGTGTGATGCGGTTTAATTCGGGACACGTGAAACACAGGATGGATCCGCAGTGAGGCCGGAAGCTGAAGCCTCACTGCGGCTGGACTGATGACCTTAAGGATTTTGAAAGGGCCTATGTAACGGTCCTGTAGCTTGGGGGAGTCCACTTTGAGGGGAATGTCCTTTGTGGATAACCACACCTCCTGCCCTGGCCGATACGCAGGGGCCGGGGTCCGCCGACGGTCTGCATGGGCTTTTGCCCTCGTCCGGGCCTTTAGCAAAGCAGAACGGGCGGCACGCCACACCCGACGGCACTTCCGTAGGTGGGCCTGGACCGAGGGCACACCGACCTCTCCCTCAACCACCGGAAACAACGGGGGCTGATACCCCAGACACACCTCAAAAGGGGAGAGGCCGGTGGCTGAAGACACCTGGCTGTTATGGGCATACTCGATCCAGGCCAAGTGGGTACTCCAGGCCACCGGGTGCGCGGCAGTCATGCAGCGCAAGGCCTGTTCCACCTCCTGGTTTACCCGTTCTGCTTGCCCGTTGGTCTGAGGGTGGTACCCGGACGAGAGACTCACCGTGGCCCCCAGTTCCCGGCAGAAGCTCCTCCAGACTTGCGAGGAGAACTGGGGACCGCGATCGGAGACGATGTCTGTTGGAATCCCATGCAGCCGGACGACGTGGTGGACCCAGGAAGTCCGCTGTCTCCTGGGCTGTTGGGAGCTTCGGGAGGGCCACGAAGTGGGCCGCCTTGGAGAATCGGTCCACTATCGTGAGGATGGTGGTGTTACCCTGGGATGGCGGGAGGCCCGTGACAAAATCCAGGCCGATGTGGGACCAGGGGCGATGAGGCACAGGCAGCAGTTGGAGTAGTCCTGATGCCCTGCGATGGTCAGCCTTGCCCCTGGCGCAGGTGGTGCAGGCCTGGATATAATCCTGGACGTCGGCCTCTAGGGACGCCCACCAGAAGCGCTGCCGGACAACTGCCATGGTTCTTCGCACCCCTGGATGACAGGAGAGCTTGGAGCCGTGACAGAAGTCCAGGACTGCAGCCCTAGCTTCTGGTGGGACGTATAGTTTGTTCTTCGGCCCAGTTCCGGGGTCCGGGCTTCGTGCCAGGGCCTCCCGGACGGTTCTCTCTACGTCCCAGGTGAGGGTGGCCACGATAGTGGACTCTGGGATGATGGCTTCCGGTGGATCCGACAACTCCGCTTTGACTTCATCTTCATGTACCCGGGACAAGGCATCCGATCTCTGGTTTTTGGTCCCGGGACGGTAGGTGATCCGGAAGTCAAAACGGCCGAAGAACAGTGACCAGCGGGCTTGCCTGGGGTTCAGCCGCTTGGCGGTCCTGATATACTCCAGGTTCCGGTGGTCAGTGAAAACCGTGAATGGCACGGACGTTCCCTCCAACAGATGTCTCCACTCTTCAAGAGCCTCTTTCACCGCAAGGATTTCTCGATTGCCGACGTCATAGTTCCGTTCGGCCGGGGTCAACCTGCAGGAAAAATAGGCACACGGGTGAAGGACCTTATCGGTCTTCCCGCTCTGGGAAAGCACAGCTCCTATCCCTGAGTCCGAGGCGTCCACTTCAACCACTAACTGGCGACTAGGATCGGGCTGCACCAGAACGGGTGCAGACGAGAAGCGCCGTTTCAACTCCTTGAACGCGGCATCGCAACGATCCGACCAGGTGAAGGGGACTTTTGGTGAGGTCAGGGCTGTCAGGGGGCTAACTACCTGACTGTAGCCCTTAATGAACCTCCTGTAGAAATTTGCAAAGCCGAGGAACTGTTGCAGCTTCCTACGGCTAGTGGGTTGGGGCCAGTCTCTCACCGCCGCAACCTTGGCCGGATCAGGAGCGACGGAGTTGGGGGAGATGATAAACCCCAGGAAGGACAAAGATGTGCGGTGAAACTCACACTTCTCGCCCTTCACAAACAGCCGGTTCTCCAACAACCACTGCAGGACCTGACGTACATGCCGGACATGAGTCTCAGGATCCGGAGAAAAGATGAGTATATCGTCTAGATATACGAAGTCGAATCGGTGCAGGAAATCCCGCAAGACATCATTAACTAATGCTTGGAACGTCGCGGGGGCGTTTGTGAGGCCGAACGGCATGACCAGGTACTCAAAGTGACCTAAGGGGGTGTTAAATGCCGTCTTCCACTCGTCTCCCTTCCGGATCCGAACCAGGTGATACGCATTTCTAAGATCTAGCTTAGTGAATATTTGGGCTCCATGCAGGGGCGTGAACACTGAATCCAACAGGGGCAACGGGTATCGATTACGAACCGTGATTTCGTTCAGCCCCCTATAATCAATGCATGGACGAAGTCCGCCGTCTTTTTTACCCACAAAAAAGAAACCTGCACCCATCGGGGAGGTGGAATTCCGGATCAACCCGGCGGCTAAAGAGTCCCGGATGTAGGTCTCCATTGATTCGCGCTCAGGTCGTGAGAGTTGTACAGCTGCTGGACGGGAACTCAACGTGCCTGGAACCAAATCAATGGCACAATCGTGTACGGCGGTGGGGGGAAGGGGTGGAGCGCCAGATCCTTACTGAACACATCCACAAGGTTCCATGGTACCTCACCGGGCCCGTCCCATCGATTGGGCGGGCACTCTGACCTCATCCTTAGCCTGGGAAACGGGAGGGAATCACGCGGAACCAACACATCACCTGATGGCAGGTCTCGCTCACTAACCACTACCCCGGACGGCCAATCGATCGGGGATTGTGTTTTTAACATCCAGGGGAACCCTAGAATCACACGGGAGGTGGTGGTAGGACGTCATCAAAAAACTCGATCTCCTCCCGGTGGATTCTATGACACCACCAGAGTTACTGGTGGTGTCTTATGTGTGATCGGAGGGAGTAGGGAGCCATCTAGTGCCCGCACCTGCACAGGCGAGGTAAGCGCCACCAGAGGGAGCCCTATCTCCCTGGCCCACCTGCTGTCTAACAGATTCCCTTCAGAGCCCGTGTCCACCAGTGCTGGGGCCTTCACGGTTAAATCCTCATAAAGGATTGTAACTGTGAGTCGTGTGGCAATATGGGTATGTCCCACGTGAATGTTTTGACCCACCCCTAACCCAGTTTCTAGGGGCGGGCGTTGGTGTTTTAACCGCTCGGGGCAGTCCCTCACTTGATGCTCTATTGAGCCACAAACAAAGCACGCTCCGCGGGCCAGCCTCCTCTGTTTATCTGGTGCCCTAAATGTGGCCCTGCTCGTGTCCATAGCTTCATCAGCAGGGGGAGCTGTAACCACACGGAGCGTAGAGGCCGTGGAGCGTGGGGAGGGCGGAACTCGGTCGGAACCGGAAGGGAGAGGGACGGTGCGTGCCCGGCCACGCCCTTCGTCTCGTTCCCGACGGCGTTCTTCTAACCGATTGTCTAATCGTATAACGAGATCAATAAGCCCGTCTAAATCCCGCGGTTCGTCCTTGGCCACCAGGAGCTCCTTCAAGACCAACGACAGTCCGTTTACGAAGGCGGCACGGAGGGCAGTGTTATTCCAGCCGGACCTCGCAGCCACGATGTGGAAGTCGACTGCATAAACAGCTGCGCTCCGGCGCCCCTGTCTCATTGACAGCAGCACGGCTGAAGCGGTCTCTCCTCTATTTGGGTGATCGAACAGTGTTCTGAACTCCCTCACAAACCCATCATATATCAGAAGGAGCCGTGAATTTTGCTCCCAAAGCGCTGTAGCCCAAGCGCGTGCCTTGCTGCGAAGCAGATTAATTACATAAGCTATCTTACTAGCATCAGTCGCGTACATGACGGGACGTTGTGCGAAGACGAACGAACACTGCATAAGAAAGTCCGCCCATGTCTCCACACAACCCCCGTACGGCTCTGGAGGGCTTATGTATGCTTCAGGGGAAGGTGGGAGGGGTCGTTGAACGACCTGTGGAACGTCACTGTTCCGCACAGGATCGACAGGAGGGAGATCCGCAGCAGCGCCCTGAGGGTGCGCTTCCACCTGCGCGGCGAGAGCCTCCACCCTGCGGTTAAGGAGGACGTTCTGCTCGGTCATCAGATCCAGCCGAGCCGTAAAAGCGGTGAGGATTCGCTGCAACTCACCGATCATTCCTCCTGCAGACGCCTGTGCGCCCTGCTCTTCCATTGGCCGTTCAACAGCCGGTTGACGCCCCACGGGGTCCATGACGTTTGGCCGAGATATCCTGTTGGGAAAGTGTAGGTACACGGACCCACAACAGGGGGCGCAAATGAACGGACAATGGAGTAGGTCAAATAACAACACTTTACTGTTGTGAATGTGCACAACAAATACAACAGATTGCAACAATAGACAAGAGTCAATTCACAAAGGTGTCGTGTGGGCAGGCTCGAAGATAGGAGACGCCTGTCCAAAGCAGAACCGGAACCACACGATTTCCTCCGCCACCAGACCCCGGGAATACTGGAGCCGCCAAGTCCCGAATTCCCAGGTGGCCACTGCCTCCGCGTGTCGGACCTGGTACTGCTGGTGAGGAACAAAAAAGCAATTAACTGAGGATGCGTTTGCACCCAGGAATCAGTACGGCAGGAAAGCTACCTCCACCTCTCGTTGGAAAAGCAGTCCACAATATAATGCACAAAGTCACAAAGGATACTGTCAAAACAGTCAGCTGAGGTACGTTACCTTCCAGGTAGAACGATATCTCGGCAAAGAGGTGGAGACGTCGTCCTGCTGATGTACCCCTGCTGATCAGGTGATTGGTAACAGCTGTTGCAGGTGATGTGTGACAGCTGTCACCCTGGCTGCTCCTGTGAGGCGGCTGCGCCCTCTGGTGCCTGGAGCCCGCACTCCAGACAGGGCGCCCTCTGGTGGTGGGCCAGCAGTACCTCCTCTTCTGGCGGCCCACACAACAGGGTAGAAAGCATAGTACCATACTATACCAGTATGTTAGCCATACGAGAGGGAGAATAAATGCGTGTTAAAGGACCTGTTGCACCAAAATCACAACAATTAAGATTTAGGCTGTTAGTGACCATCCAGTGATCCACTGGGATTACTTTTTGCACTTCCGTGACCGGTTTCAAAGTATACGGCATTCGCAACAAACAGTTATGGAGATGTCCAAAAGCAAAGTACTTGTAAGTACAAGTGACGTCGCTACTAGAAGCGTCCTGGCATGCACTTCAGTGGAATTTAGCTGCTAGTCTGTTAAAAACAGTGTCAGATGTCCCCATGTCCACAAATACGCCTGAAAGTGGTGTATTTGTTGCACTGTTGGCTTGTTATACAGTCCTGCGGCGCGCTGCTCACAGGATACGCATGTCACGTCAGGCCTGCACATGTGTCTAGCCCAACACGCGTGTCCTTGTCAGACAGACGTGACATTCAGATCGCTGTCGTAAAAAGCGGTATATATTTTTATGTATTTCCACGTGAGGACAGCAAGCACACACACGCGCGTCCATCAAAACATGGTACCTGTTTTGCAGCTGTGACGTCGAGAACCAGAGATGTCAACAACTGCTGCTGTTGGCAGCCAGCCACTCCCCCTGTCCGGTCAGCGCACAGACCAAGGTGTCACTCTGTGATCAGATGAGAGGCGCTTCGCCTGTGGGAGGGAGCATGTGTACCACATGCACGCCATGTGTTGGGTGGGGTGCGATACACGCGCACACACATGTTGTGGGGGGAGCCGACACTCTGGCACGCCACGTGT
Source organism: Thalassophryne amazonica (assembly GCF_902500255.1). Classification (NCBI taxonomy): domain Eukaryota; kingdom Metazoa; phylum Chordata; class Actinopteri; order Batrachoidiformes; family Batrachoididae; genus Thalassophryne; species Thalassophryne amazonica. The sequence continues at coordinate 5,800,986 of NC_047111.1, forward strand.
ACTCGGCAACTCCACAGTTGTGGGGGCACTTAAACAAATTTCACTGCCAGCTCGAAAGTGTTTGTCTGCTGACTGTTTTTGTGCTAATAGCGCGAATGGCCACACATTTTCTAAGTGCGAAGTGAGCGGTATTAGATGTTCATATGTGTCACCTGGAATTTGGCCGACACCTGCTGCAAGAGGTATCGAATGGACTCTCACAGGGCACACTCTGTCTTTCAGCTGCTGGTGTGTGCAGATAGTTGTAGTAACGGGTGTACGCAGTCTTGGAGGCAGCTACAATTTTACATGTATTGCATACAATTCCTGCTTCATGTGCAATTTGGCCACATTCGTACTATGTGTGAAGGGGCCCTTATATTTGCACTGGAAGGCTTGCACCTTACCTTTTTTTGTTCTGGCTACAATTATAAAAAGAATCTATCTGTGTCCGATCATGACTAATAATGATGCATTCTTGATTGGTTCCAACGTTTTCTGTTGTTCTATGTTCTGTCCATTCTGTGAAGTGGTTTTTGTTTCTGCTTGAGGTTTCTTCCTTTAGTCAAAAATGAGAGGAATTTTTTTTTTGTTTTTTTTGTTTTTTTTTCTTAGCACTGTTGCAAGTGTGCCTGCTCATGGGTTGGGTAGGTCGAGACCAGGAGTCACCAAACCCATTCCTTGAAAGTACCTGTCGATACTACAGACAGGTTGTACCTGTGTACCTGAACTACATATATGTGCACTAGGTACATATTTAAGAATGGAAACCACCACAGTTTGGTCTTTTTTTCTGACCAGGGTCACAGTTTGGTAGGTCCTCACTGGAACCATCCTGTGAGGACGTAGTGGGAAAAGCTGACCTTTTAAAAATGGAATATATGGAGCCAGTGGAAAAGCAGTAGTACAGTCTGTCTTCTCAGGGACAAATGAGGCATCATTTCTCACCAAGATTGAATGTACAATACCCCAGCACTCATCTCTTTAGTGTTTTATTGAAGCACCGTTGGCTCCTGTTGGAGCCCTTCCCCACCTCTGTCTTTTGAGTGAAATCTTAACAAAGTCTCGCAAAGTCTGTCAGTGAAAGGCCAGCTGTTCCCCTCCTTTGCCCTCCTGCCCAAACCTCTGTTAGATGTTTGCTTCTGCTCTGAACCGGGATCCAGGGACTTCCATTCACACACACCATAACACTGAGGGCCCAGCCTTGTGTGAAAGCATGAAAAGCCATTACCAGTAGGCGTCGGGTTACGTTGGGCACAGCACCAAGCTATGTCCCAACTGCTAACGGAGGATGTGGTGAGAAAATCAAACGCTACATGCTAACTACGCTACCAGCATTGCATAGTTCCGCTGCAGTCTCCCTTTTATGTTCATTCACATACATGCACAGTTCGTAGAGCTGCTGGTTGTAACTGGTCATTGAAGTACAGTTCTGTAAAACCAAACCACATGACAGAAATAGAACACAACAGCCTTTAATGTTTGAGTCTCCTGAAGAAAACGCAGGCTGCTGGTGTTTGGAATAAATGAAGGCTTGTGTGGCCAGCTCATATGTTATGGGAGTTTTTTTGGACTGTTTGAAGCTGTGGCTTATCAAATGTAATATAACGGAGTGCCACAATCACACTTAAAAGCAAAAAACAAACCTTTATGTTCCTTTCAAGCAGTGTGTTTTACTAATATGCATGTATGTAAATAATCATGAATGTTAATGGTTAAATTTGACTTTAAAATGTGGTCGTATTTCTTAACTATGATTATAATTTAAAGTTGGAATGAGTTTAATTCAGTTAGTTTGCTGATGTACAGATTCTTTAGTGTGTAACGGTGGTACACAGGTTAAATTTTGGAACTTCGGTTACCATGGTGAACGAGTGAACACACCTTTGACACACAATGATTACAGCTGTTACTCTGTTTTACCTCCAGTGAGGTAGTGATTACTGCTTTTTGTCTGCCTGGAAAAGTTTATTTAAATGACAGAAAACCCATTTAACTTTTGCATTCAGATGTGGATTCTAGACCACTTTGAAAAATCTCACACATAGCAAGACACACACAATTTACAATATTTCAACAACTTTCTCAAAAAATATTACAATTATGGGAGGGGGGGGGTTAAGCATTACAGTAGCAAAGGCAAAGAATAGAACAGAATGAGGGCAACTGAGCTACTGCAGTATACAGAGAAAAGATTTAATTTTCGTGATGGAAACATTAATCTCACATGGTGAGCTCACAAACCAGCAGAAATTTGAAAACGGTGCAGTGTTGTTGTTGTTTGAATAGAAATTTGAAAATGGTGCAGTGTTATTTGTTCAGAAATTTGAAAATGGTGGTGTTGTGATTGTTGTTTGAATAGAAATTTGAAAATGGTGCAGTGTTATTTGTTTAGAAATTTGAAAATGGTGCAGTGTTATTGCTGTTTGAATAGAAATTTGAAAATGGTGCAGTGTTATTGCTGTTTGAATAGAAATTTGAAAATGGTGCAGTGTTATTGCTGTTTGAATAGAAATTTGAAAATGGTGCAGCGTTGTTGTTGTTTGAATAGAAATTTGAAAATGGTGCAGCGTTGTTGTTGTTTGAATAGAAATTTGAAAATGGTGCAGCATTGTTGTTTGTTCAGAAATTTGAAAATGGTGCAGCGTTGTTGTTTGATCAGAAATTTGAAAATGGTGTAGTGTTGTTGATTGTTTGATCCGTAATTTGAAAATGGTGTAGTGTTGTTGATTGTTTGATCAGAAATTTGAAAATGGTGTAGCGTTGTTGATTGTTTGATCAGAAATTTGAAAATGGTGCAGCGTTGTTGATTGTTTGATCAGAAATTTGAAAATGGTGTAGTGTTGTTGATTGTTTGATCCGTAATTTGAAAATGGTGTAGTGTTGTTGATTGTTTGATCAGAAATTTGAAAATGGTGTAGTGTTGTTGATTGTTTGATCAGAAATTTGAAAATGGTGCAGTGTTGTTGTTCTTGTTTGATCAGAAATTTGAAAATGGTGCAGTGTTGTTGATTGTTGTTTGATCAGAAATTTGAAAATGGTGCAGCGTTGTGATTGTTGTTTGAATAGAAATTTGAAAATGGTGCAGTGTTATTTGTTCAGAAATTTGAAAATGGTGCAGTGTTGTTATTGTTGTTTGAATAGAAATTTGAAAATGGTGCAGTGTTATTTGTTCAGAAATTTGAAAATGGTGCAGTGTTGTTGTTTGAATAGAAATTTGAAAATGGTGCAGTGTTATTTGTTCAGAAATTTGAAAATGGTGCAGTGTTGTTGTTGTTTGAATAGAAATTTGAAAATGGTGCAGTGTTATTTGTTCAGAAATTTGAAAATGGTGCAGTGTTATTGTTGTTTGACTAGAAATTTGAAAATGGTGCAGTGTTGTTATTGTTGTTTGATCAGAAATTTGAAAATGGTGCAGTGTTGTTATTGTTGTTTGACTAGAAATTTGAAAATGGTGCAGTGTTGTTGTTTGAATAGAAATTTGAAAATGGTGCAGTGTTGTTATTGTTGTTTGAATAGAAATTTAAAAATGGTGCAGTGTTATTTGTTCAGAAATTTGAAAATGGTGCAGTGTTGTTGTTGTTTGAATAGAAATTTGAAAATGGTGCAGTGTTATTTGTTCAGAAATTTGAAAATGGTGCAGTGTTGTTGTTGTTGTTTGACTAGAAATTTGAAAATGGTGCAGTGTTATTTGTTCAGAAATTTGAAAATGGTGCAGTGTTATTGTTGTTTGACTAGAAATTTGAAAATGGTGCAGTGTTGTTATTGTTGTTTGATCAGAAATTTGAAAATGGTGCAGTGTTGTTATTGGTGTTTGACTAGAAATTTGAAAATGGTGCAGTGTTGTTATTGTTGTTTGATCAGAAATTTGAAAATGGTGCAGTGTTGTTATTGTTGTTTGATCAGAAATTTGAAAATGGTGCAGTGTTGTTATTGGTGTTTGACTAGAAATTTGAAAATGGTGCAGTGTTGTTATTGTTGTTTGATCAGAAATTTGAAAATGGTGCAGTGTTGTTATTGTTGTTTGATCAGAAATTTGAAAATGGTGCAGTGTTGTTATTGTTGTTTGATCAGAAATTTGAAAATGGTGCAGTGTTGTTATTGGTGTTTGATCAGAAATTTGAAAATGGTGCAGTGTTGTTGTTGTTGTTTGATCAGAAATTTGAAAATGGTGCAGTGTTGTTATTGTTGTTTGATCAGAAATTTGAAAATGGTGCAGTGTTGTTATTGTTGTTTGAATAGAAATTTGAAAATGGCGCAGTGTTGTGATTGTTGTTTGAATAGAAATTTGAAAATGGCGCAGTGTTGTTATTGGTGTTTGACTAGAAATTTGAAAATGGTGCAGTGTTGTTATTGTTGTTTGATCAGAAATTTGAAAATGGTGCAGTGTTGTTATTTGTGTTTGACTAGAAATTTGAAAATGGTGCAGTGTTGTTATTGTTGTTTGATCAGAAATTTGAAAATGGTGCAGTGTTGTTATTGTTGTTTGATCAGAAATTTGAAAATGGTGCAGTGTTGTTATTGTTGTTTGATCAGAAATTTGAAAATGGTGCAGTGTTATTGGTGTTTGACTAGAAATTTGAAAATGGCGCAGTGTTGTGATTGTTGTTTGAATAGAAATTTGAAAATGGCGCAGTGTTGTGATTGTTGTTTGAATAGAAATTTGAAAATGGCGCAGTGTTGTGATTGTTGTTTGATCAGAAATTTGAAAATGGTGCAGTGTTGTTGTTGTTTGATCAGAAATTGAAAATGGTGCAGTGTTGTTGTTTGATCAGAAATTGAAAATGGTGCAGTGTTGTTGTTGTTGTTTGATCAGAAATTGAAAATGGTGCAGTGTTATTTGTTCAGAAATTTGAAAATGGTGCAGTGTTATTTGTTCAGAAATTTGAAAATGGTGCAGTGTTGTTGTTGTTTGAATAGAAATTTGAAAATGGTGCAGTGTTATTTGTTCAGAAATTTGAAAATGGTGCAGTGTTGTTGTTGTTGTTTGAATAGAAATTTGAAAATGGTGCAGTGTTATTTGTTCAGAAATTTGAAAATGGTGCAGTGTTGTTGTTGTTTGACTAGAAATTTGAAAATGGTGCAGTGTTATTTGTTCAGAAATTTGAAAATGGTGCAGTGTTATTGTTGTTTGACTAGAAATTTGAAAATGGTGCAGTGTTGTTATTGTTGTTTGATCAGAAATTTGAAAATGGTGCAGTGTTGTTATTGGTGTTTGACTAGAAATTTGAAAATGGTGCAGTGTTGTTATTGTTGTTTGATCAGAAATTTGAAAATGGTGCAGTGTTGTTGTTGTTTTATCAGAAATTTGAAAATGGTGCAGTGTTGTTATTGGTGTTTGACTAGAAATTTGAAAATGGTGCAGTGTTGTTATTGTTGTTTGATCAGAAATTTGAAATGGTGCAGTGTTGTTATTGTTGTTTGATCAGAAATTTGAAAATGGTGCAGTGTTGTTATTGTTGTTTGATCAGAAATTTGAAAATGGTGCAGTGTTGTTATTGGTGTTTGACTAGAAATTTGAAAATGGTGCAGTGTTGTTATTGTTGTTTGATCAGAAATTTGAAAATGGCGCAGTGTTGTTATTGTTGTTTGAATAGAAATTTGAAAATGGCGCAGTGTTGTGATTGTTGTTTGAATAGAAATTTGAAAATGGCGCAGTGTTGTGATTGGTGTTTGACTAGAAATTTGAAAATGGTGCAGTGTTGTTATTGTTGTTTGATCAGAAATTTGAAAATGGTGCAGTGTTGTTATTGGTGTTTGACTAGAAATTTGAAAATGGTGCAGTGTAGTTGTTGTTGTTTGATCAGAAATTTGAAAATGGTGCAGTGTTGTTATTGTTGTTTGATCAGAAATTTGAAAATGGTGCAGTGTTGTTATTGTTGTTTGATCAGAAATTTGAAAATGGTGCAGTGTTGTTATTGGTGTTTGACTAGAAATTTGAAAATGGTGCAGTGTTGTTATTGTTGTTTGATGAGAAATTTGAAAATGGCGCAGTGTTGTTATTGTTGTTTGAATAGAAATTTGAAAATGGCGCAGTGTTGTGATTGTTGTTTGAATAGAAATTTGAAAATGGCGCAGTGTTGTGATTGGTGTTTGACTAGAAATTTGAAAATGGTGCAGTGTTGTTATTGTTGTTTGATCAGAAATTTGAAAATGGTGCAGTGTTATTTGTTCAGAAATTTGAAAATGGTGCAGTGTTATTTGTTCAGAAATTTGAAAATGGTGCAGTGTTGTTGTTGTTTGAATAGAAATTTGAAAATGGTGCAGTGTTATTTGTTCAGAAATTTGAAAATGGTGCAGTGTTGTTGTTGTTGTTTGAATAGAAATTTGAAAATGGTGCAGTGTTATTTGTTCAGAAATTTGAAAATGGTGCAGTGTTGTTGTTGTTGTTTGAATAGAAATTTGAAAATGGTGCAGTGTTATTTGTTCAGAAATTTGAAAATGGTGCAGTGTTATTGTTGTTTGACTAGAAATTTGAAAATGGTGCAGTGTTGTTATTGTTGTTTGATCAGAAATTTGAAAATGGTGCAGTGTTGTTATTGGTGTTTGACTAGAAATTTGAAAATGGTGCAGTGTTGTTATTGTTGTTTGATCAGAAATTTGAAAATGGTGCAGTGTTGTTATTGTTGTTTGATCAGAAATTTGAAAATGGTGCAGTGTTGTTATTGGTGTTTGACTAGAAATTTGAAAATGGTGCAGTGTTGTTATTGGTGTTTGATCAGAAATTTGAAAATGGTGCAGTGTTGTTATTGTTGTTTGATCAGAAATTTGAAAATGGTGCAGTGTTGTTATTGTTGTTTGATCAGAAATTTGAAAATGGTGCAGTGTTGTTATTGGTGTTTGACTAGAAATTTGAAAATGGTGCAGTGTTGTTATTGTTGTTTGATCAGAAATTTGAAAATGGCGCAGTGTTGTTATTGTTGTTTGAATAGAAATTTGAAAATGGCGCAGTGTTGTGATTGTTGTTTGAATAGAAATTTGAAAATGGCGCAGTGTTGTGATTGGTGTTTGACTAGAAATTTGAAAATGGTGCAGTGTTGTTATTGTTGTTTGATCAGAAATTTGAAAATGGTGCAGTGTTGTTATTGGTGTTTGACTAGAAATTTGAAAATGGTGCAGTGTTGTTATTGTTGTTTGATCAGAAATTTGAAAATGGTGCAGTGTTGTTATTGTTGTTTGATCAGAAATTTGAAAATGGTGCAGTGTTGTTATTGTTGTTTGATCAGAAATTTGAAAATGGTGCAGTGTTGTTATTGGTGTTTGACTAGAAATTTGAAAATGGTGCAGTGTTGTTATTGTTGTTTGATCAGAAATTTGAAAATGGCGCAGTGTTGTTGTTTGATCAGAAATTTGAAAATGGCGCAGTGTTGTGATTGTTGTTTGAATAGAAATTTGAAAATGGCGCAGTGTTGTGATTGTTGTTTGAATAGAAATTTGAAAATGGCGCAGTGTTGTGATTGTTGTTTGAATAGAAATTTGAAAATGGCGCAGTGTTGTGATTGTTGTTTGAATAGAAATTTGAAAATGGCGCAGTGTTGTGTTATGTGTCGACGCGGATTGAGGAGCGAACCTGCGTCAGACAGGACCCAGCGCTAAAAATAACCAGAAAGCGGTTCCAACAACAAAAACTATTTATTATACACCTGTGTTAAAAAGTGTAAAAACATAAAAAAACAACGTCCCTCTGGTGGAGTTATCGTGGCTCGCTCTCCAGCGCCCGCAAGGATTAAAGCCGGCGCTCCTGGACTTCCTACCACCGCCAAACACCCCCCAGGTGGACACGACAAACTGATTCTCTGTGAAGCAAAGAGACGGTGAGGTAAATCAACAGATACAACTATATCTTCCAATAAACACACGCTGCCAGCAACACACTCAGGTCAGTGTCCTTTCTTTTTACTTTATGCAAATGAGCAGCTTCTCACAACAAGTGGAGGATCACTTATCCTTCACGCCACCGCAGTGAGAAGCAAACTACGCAATTCTCTTTACAATTCCAATATACTGTGTAACAAAACACCAAGTTACTATCAACAAGTACCTAAACACTTAATTACCTTTCGTGTGTGCTGACAGCATGTGTCCTCACCCCTCCCTGCTTCACGGGCTCGATGTGTCAAACCCAGGCGCGGTCCTCAGCGTCTCACAAACGAACGTCACAAGGTCGAGTTCCCGGCAGTTCTGCTTGAATCACACATGACTTAAATGCAGAACGCCATCCAATTATCTGCTTCAGCTGCAAGTCGTCCAGGTTGCACGTGAGCACCAAGCACAGGTGCTTTCCATGATGTTGATGAGGGTGAAGACTCTTCAGCCAGCACCTTCTTCACAGACAAATCAGCCCTCATGCCACCTGGAGAGCAAAGAAAAGAAAAGAACACCAAAACATCCAGCCACGCCCCCCCCAACACACAACAGTACCCCCCCATCAACGGGAAGCCTCCCGGCAACCGAACAGACCAGGCCCGAGAACAGCCCCTCCCTCCGGGGTCCACGTCAGGAAGCAGACGACAAGACAGGCACCGCAGCTGGAAGGCCGGCTGGAAAACAAAAGCCCCAAAACATTCCCCAATACACTCCAACACAGAAAAAAAAAAAACATAAAACCCACCCAAAACCTCCCCAGGGGACCGTCCCATCAAACCCCGGGAAGAAAAGAAAAACTCCCAAATGCCACAACCCAACACAGCCCCACAAACACAATACAAACAGAAATGCATAAAAGAAAAATAACAAACAACCCCCCCAGAATGACCTGCAGAGTCCAACCCCCCCCCAGAAGGCCTTCATCGCCAGTTCCAGGAGGAACAGCCAGAACCATGATCCCACACAGGTCCCCAGGTATACATGGAGCAAAACGGCGCCCCCCAGGGGACCGTACCATCAACCCCAGGAGGTACCCTCCCCACAACCCCGGAACCCCAGACCCGGTCACACTTGGCCAGTTGGCCCCAAGCCAATTCCCCCCCAGAGGACCATCCCATCAACCCTGGAGGTGGAACCCGGAAGGAAACAGAACAAAATCAAACATCAACCCCCGGAGGACTACCACAAACAACCCCGGGGGGATATAAAATGACTGTAAACCCTGTTACCCTCCCCGGCACCTCGAAAGACCCCAGGTCCCTCCCAGAGCCTTCGGCGGCTCAATTTCGGCGAACGGCTCAAAATATCAAGCCGGAGAAGGGAACAGGTAAAAACTAACCCAGCTCCAACCCCAAAGCGCAGCGGAGAACCGGAAATACGTCCGGTGCCCCAACTCGACCATACCCCAGCCACTCGGGAGGGGTGGAACTACCGAAATGGCAAACAGCAACAGATCGGCCCACCCCTCCGACTGAGGCATGTCTCCGCTGCACCACACCCCGGCAACACCCATGACAATCGGTCCAAAGGCTCACCGAGGCTGGAGTGGAACCGGGCCCTAACCAAACCAAAAAGAACGCCTCTAACACCCCCCCCCCCCCTAGGTGCAGAGGTCTTCTGAGAATGCTCAGCGTGACCAACGTGCACCACCCCACAACCCACAAGACAAGCGGTCTAAGGGCAAGTGAGGTTGGGGTTAGGAATGTAGAGAAATAAAAACAACAAAACAAAACGACCCAACAACCCAAACAGAAAATACCTAAAAACACATACACAATTGACAGGTAAGTGAGCCCAGGCGGGCTTCTGACCGCCTATCACTCCACCAGATACGCCCCTACCTCCCCAAACAAGTCTAACCCCTGATTAAAGAAACCAAACATTTACGTGTGCTAGAAATGTTTTTTTATTTTATATATATATTTTTTTTTTTTTTTTTTTTTTTTATGTGGGTTCTGTTGCCTGTCCAAGAACACTTGGAGTTATGTCACCGTTATTGCTCTTGACGCTTACGTGTCGGGGCAATACAGGAATCTCGACTCGTCCGAGCTGCATGGGCTCGTCAATAGGAGGAGCCGGAGGTCCCGTCGGAGGAGCCTCAGTGGGGCGAAGAAGAGGCGGCCCAGCTTTGTGTCGGGGAAAGCCCCGAGACAAAAAAAACCGCTCTGATGGGCGTCCTCTCTCGCGTCCACGCTCCTTCATCCGATCATCCAGACGAATCACCAACGATATTAGCTCGTCTAAATCGTTTGGCTCATCACGGACCGCCAGCTCGTCTTTTAATGACTCATTTAACCCGTCTACAAACACGCCCCGTAATGCTGCGGGAAGCGGAACAGCTTGAGCTGCAAGCTCCGTAACACGGGCGTCTGTTTGTTTAATTTGATTTGCGAGGTGCTGTAATTGCTCCCATATTTTCTCCAAGTGTTCTTGAATCTTTTCGGCAAAAGGAACCGCTTCTGCCGCTGGGTCCATTATGGAATGGCCGGGAACTTCTGTTATGTGTCGACGCGGATTGAGGAGCGAACCTGCGTCAGACAGGACCCAGCGCTAAAAATAACCAGAAAGCGGTTCCAACAACAAAAACTATTTATTATACACCTGTGTTAAAAAGTGTAAAAACATAAAAAAACAACGTCCCTCTGGTGGAGTTATCGTGGCTCGCTCTCCAGCGCCCGCAAGGATTAAAGCCGGCGCTCCTGGACTTCCTACCACCGCCAAACACCCCCCAGGTGGACACGACAAACTGATTCTCTGTGAAGCAAAGAGACGGTGAGGTAAATCAACAGATACAACTATATCTTCCAATAAACACACGCTGCCAGCAACACACTCAGGTCAGTGTCCTTTCTTTTTACTTTATGCAAATGAGCAGCTTCTCACAACAAGTGGAGGATCACTTATCCTTCACGCCACCGCAGTGAGAAGCAAACTACGCAATTCTCTTTACAATTCCAATATACTGTGTAACAAAACACCAAGTTACTATCAACAAGTACCTAAACACTTAATTACCTTTCGTGTGTGCTGACAGCATGTGTCCTCACCCCTCCCTGCTTCACGGGCTCGATGTGTCAAACCCAGGCGCGGTCCTCAGCGTCTCACAAACGAACGTCACAAGGTCGAGTTCCCGGCAGTTCTGCTTGAATCACACGACTTAAATGCAGAACGCCATCCAATTATCTGCTTCAGCTGCAAGTCGTCCAGGTTGCACGTGAGCACCAAGCACAGGTGCTTTCCATGATGTTGATGAGGGTGAAGACTCTTCAGCCAGCACCTTCTTCACAGACAAATCAGCCCTCATGCCACCTGGAGAGCAAAGAAAAGAAAAGAACACCAAAACATCCAGCCACGCCCCCCCCAACACACAACAGTGTTGTGATTGTTGTTTGAATAGAAATTTGAAAATGGCGCAGTGTTGTGATTGTTGTTTGATCAGAAATTTGAAAATGGCGCAGTGTTGTTGTTTGAATAGAAATTTGAAAATGGTGCAGTGTTGTTGTTGTTGTTTGATCAGAAATTGAAAATGGTGCAGTGTTGTTGTTGTTTGATCAGAAATTGAAAATGGTGCAGTGTTGTTGTTTGAATAGAAATTTGAAAATGGCGCAGTGTTGTTGTTGTTTGATCAGAAATTTGAAAATGGTGCAGTGTTGTTGTTGTTGTTTGAATAGAAATTTGAAAATGATGCAGTGTTATTGTTTGATCAGAAATTTGAAAATGGTGCAGTTGTTATTGTTTGATCAGAAATTTGAAAATGATGCAGTGTTGTTATTGTTTGATCAGAAATTTGAAAATGATGCAGTGTTGTTATTGTTTGATCAGAAATTTGAAAATGGTGCAGTGTTGTTATTGTTTGATCAGAAATTTGAAAATGGTGCAGCGTTGTTGTTGTTGTTGTTTGAACATTTCTTTTAAACCCACCTGTGGGTTGTGGGATCCAGAGGATTAAGGAAGCCCTGGACAACATGAAGTTAAAGATGAGTGCCAAAATTCAAGGAGATGTGTCAAACAGGAGTGAGTTGAAACCTGGTATATAGAGAATAACATTGTCCAGTTTGAGTGTGATCCACTGAGGGACACCTGACATTAGCTCTGAAAAAATGTGTGTGTGTGTGAGAGAGAGAGAGAGAGAGAGAGAGAGATAAATAGAACTGTGCAAAAAGCATCTCCACCCCCCCACCCCCCATGATCCTGCTGTATTGATTATTCACTCTCCTCATATCAATACATTAAACACGTTTATAATGTCCCTCAAGTCCCTGTAAAGACTACGGCATCTAGATGTTGCTGTATGTTTAGTAGACTGGTTGTCACCCGGTACCTTAATATTCTCGCTTTATTTCAGAGAAAATATAAGAGGAGCACATTCATGTTTAATAGCTGACGTGTGGGCACACGTCAGCTCTTAAAAAGCAAAATGGGAAGTAAACAAATGCTCTTTGTGGGTGTTGTTCTTTTATGTCAATAGGTGTCAACCTGGACACGTCAGATTCTGACGCCTGACATCTTCTATTGAAAACCCTGTGATACAGTCAAATATATATATACTGTTCTAAGATATTAAAATGTAAACTTTGAATGAAATTGTTTTGAATCTATTTCTCCGAGTTATCACTTTAATGTTATCAGTTTAATGTAAATGTTAGACTACCCTGTGTTCTTGACTCCATTTTACCCAAAGCCAAAATATGTCCTTCGGCTATTGTAAAGACTTTGTGTCCGTACGTCTGTCTGTGCTCAGCATAAGTCCAGTCCTTTTCCTGCCAGGGTCTTCAAATTCACAGGGAACATTTTTAGAACACAGACCTTGGATAAGTTCAAAGATGGCTAACCTTGACCTATTCTAAGGGGTCAAAAGGTGACATTCTGTTTCCTATTTTTATGCTCCTGTGGCCGGGGGTATTTTAGCATTGCATTATATTTAAATTTGCAGTAAACTATAAAATACTGCAATATACTGCAGTATTATCATATGACAGTATGTGCAATATAGTCATAGTGAAATCCGTGCCAATACCCAACCCCAGTGACAAATATACAAACGTGGATACAAAGCTCTACGGCTATTACTGGGAAAAAAAACTGTTAATGTTGGAAAGGAGAAGCTTTGGAGTATATTGGTCCTTTTAATATTCCTTCCAATTTGTTCATACATTTTCCAGATGTTGATTTGAAAGATTTTTTTCACCATAACATCCATAGCAAACAAATAAAGAAAAGTGAAATGGAGTTTCTGCACTGATATATTATTGCTTTGTCTTCGATGGTGGGAGGAGAGATTGGTTTTGCTTCCACATGTGGGAGGCATGCTCTGCGTAGCTCGAGGACACAAAACCTGATATCTTTTGCATCTGGTTGAAGCTCATATCTCATCTTGATTTTCATCCATCGGTGGTTCCACTTCCTCCTTTCAAACAGAGATATTCTCCGGAATTTGTTGGGGATTTCCCCTTTGATGATTGTTGTTGTTTTTTTTTTTTTCTTCTTCTTCTTCTTCTTTGTCAGTAATTAATATTTGCTGTAGCCAAAAGGTTTTAAACATCATTGGTGCCTGTGAGGACATACTGGAAGGTTGTTGTTAAAATTATCAAAAATTCTTTATTCCTGCTTCTTTTTTTAAATTTAGTTTTCCCTTTATGCTCTCTGGCTGGATGTCTGTGTCTTGTTTGGGTTGACTTTCATAAGTAGACTCTATTGTTACTCGCGGCAGCCACCTGTTTGCAGCTGTGGATGAAACTATCTGCTGTATTTGGCATGGCGCCCGTCTTCAGCCTCGGTTTCTAACAGGAGGAGGAGGTGGCAGTGGCCAACACATTGGATGTGCTTGATGTGGGCTGATGGACAGGAGACAGCTTGCTGTGTCTCCAGGAAAACAGAGTGCTTTCCTAATCCACTTAAACAGGAATCCATGGAAACCAAATGTTGGTGAAGACAGAATTACAGTAGATTGTATGGTGATACACTGGCTCCCAGCACTGTGCAACGCATGCTGAAATTTTTATACAAATTGGTTAAGAGCAGTTATTTTTTCTGTGCATATAAGACAGCTTCAAACTGCAGTGTAAACTAGGGCTGCACGATATGACCTAAAATTCATATCGTGGTATAAATTGAATCCCTTCATGGCAACGGTACATATCGCGATATAAACCTAAGTGTAAAAATTATAATGTGTTTCTGAATGGGTCTCTTAGAAAAGGTAAATTGATCAAAATAAATAAATAAAATTGACTTAAAAAAAACAGATACAATGTCATTTTGAAAACATTTATTGTGCAGATCTCAAAACTACAGGTAACAATTTGCCGGAAGGTACATCTAAGATGGAAGCCGAGATTTGATGTATTGGTGAAAGGATTAAATAAATTTATGGTCAGCGGCTGAAGTTTCATCTCTTGAACACTAGATGCGACACCCACTATGAATGCATGAAGCACTTTCAGGACGGTCACTTCCTCATTTACAAAACTCAGCGCGAAACCACCAAAACATTTTGTAAAAAAATACTTAATTTACTCATATTTGAAGTCAGTCTGGGTAAATTGGCATTACCTGGCTGATTTTGTCTTTCTGCCTGGTTAAAAAAAAAATAAAAAATCATTGCGTTATTAAATGTGGCGCTTTCTCAAATGTTTGATTCAGGTCGCGACTGAGCCTCCTCCTTCCCCCAGTGTGTTGGCTGAAATAAACAACGGCTTAGCAAATATCAGCGACACAACAGGCCTCTCTCAAACTTACATGAACATCAGTGAGAGTCACCTCAGCTCAGACCCCCCCCCCCCCCCACAGCAAACTGGTATACACACAAACACACACACACAGCTGCGAAAAACTCTGTGGCGGTTATTGTGATTACTTGGTGGAGTCCAAATCTCTACCGTCGGCCAAAATTATACCGTGTACCGGATAAACCGTGCAGGCCTAATGTAAACTCTGTTAGCCTGCAGGTGAAGGTATTGTGGCCCATCAGATAAGCCTTAAAGTCAAAACACAGATCTCTTAACATTTTAGCTCCCTGGCCCATTACTTGGAATGGCCCAAGGGATTTAAGATAAGATAAGACTTTATTGATCTCACAGTGGAGAAAAATCACGTTACTTCAGCTCTTAAAAAAAGACACACAAGATGGGTGCGAGTGGAGGAAAATGTGCATCAAACAGCGTGTGCAAGGATAAGCAATAATAATGATACTTGTAATAATACAATAAGATAAAAGAATGAGGTAGAAATATATATATGCATATATATATATATATGCATATATGAACATGATTGGAATTGACAAAAGATAGGAGCATCTTATTTACAATATGTGAAGTGGAGTTTAGATGTGATGAGGTGACATTGGTGCTGGGATTTGTAAACGAGTTGTTATTGCACCTGATTTGTGGACATATTATTGCATGTGGTTATTTAGATCTGCTCTGCTGTTGTCAAAAACGTTTTCAGGAGGTAGTGGAAGCCGAATGTGATATCAAGTCAGTTTGAAATTTCTATATGACTTATTGCCCAAATCAATCTGTATATATAATTATCTAGAGATGTATGATGACTTTGGAATGACGCCAGGTTTTCAAACTGAATTTGAAAATATATTGAAATCGTAGAAGGCATAAATACTGGTCAAATCTTCCATGACATCACGCACGGGTTTTCAGAAGAGCAGGTGTGAAGCTCAAATGGAGCTGCTTCACAGGTCGCCATCTTGGCATTGCCTCTCTGTCTACAGTGCTTCTGGACAGTATTGACAGCGCTTCATTTTTTTCACATTTTGTTTTTACAGCCTTGTTCTAAAATGGAGGAAATAATTTTTTCCCCCTCAAAATTCTACTCACAACACCCCATTAAAAAAAAGCCTAAGAAATCACATGTACATAAGTATTCAAACAGGAGGCACCTGAGCTCAATT
The DNA here is from genome assembly GCF_902500255.1 of Thalassophryne amazonica. Classification (NCBI taxonomy): domain Eukaryota; kingdom Metazoa; phylum Chordata; class Actinopteri; order Batrachoidiformes; family Batrachoididae; genus Thalassophryne; species Thalassophryne amazonica. The sequence goes on from NC_047111.1 coordinate 5,816,740, forward strand.
TTGAGCTTCATGACAAAGGCTGTGAATACTTATGTACATGTGATTTCTTAGGTGTGTGTGTGTGTGTGTGTGTGTATATATATATATATATATATATATATATATATTTATTTCAAGTAAATTCCAAATAAATGGTTTAATTTATTTAACTTAAAATGCACTGTTAACTGTACTTACCAGACCACTACAGCCATAAAGAGTTGTGGGGAACCACCAAAAGCTCATTTATAACTTTATGGCTTAAAATAGCTTAAACTGATAAATTATATATATAAATTAAATCCACCACAATTGTGGAGTGGAGCTTGGCACGTGGGAAAAAAAAATTATTATTGTGCATCCTTGTGATTATTCACAAAGTTTTTGTGTGGATCAGCTGATCATTGCAAAAGTACTGAAAATATATGAACTTAAACCCTTGTAGATAGATAAATAAACTTTATTGATCTCACAGAGGAGAAATTCACAATTGCAGACATTTGCCATTTGGTATGCTTGGGTCAAGGATGAATGCCTCTAAAACGAAACATTCATAGGATTCATAATTTTGGAGAAACTTCAGATATTGGCTAACAATACTGAACAATGGATGTTGATAATTACATTATGGACTCATACACCATTCCAGCAGGAGGCAGTAAATGATCTATTTATTAAAGTAGACCTGCATTGAAATAAATGTGGTCAGATCTCAGAAAGAAATAGGTGATATGTATTTATAAGACCCTTATGAATGCAGTAAAGTAAATCTGCAAGCCCAAATTTGTAATTCAGCGGAGAAATCTTCAGTTAAAAATGACAAATTTGCAGCTAAAATATGGCCCTAAGCGAAAACTGTTTGTACATCCGGGTCATTGCAGTGACGTCCGGCAGAAGACGGAGCGCTCCCGCCTTCAGTCCGATCCCGCATTGAAATTGATTTTATCTGTTAGTAATGTTACTGTTATACACGTCCTGGTTTCAGCATCCAAAAGTAAGCAGCAATGAATGTGAAATAAAGATCTGCATGCTCAGATCAGCGGCGACATCAACAGCGGGCGACGTTCTTCCCCAACGCCTCACTCTCTGCCTCCACTGCGCTTAATGAGTCTGAGTGCTCGGTAAATGCCGAAGCGGGCCACTCACATCGCCCCCGTGTCTGCTGTGCAGCCGGCACCACGTCCCTGTCTACTGAATGGAGGTGCAGCCAACTTGGCACAAGTCCAGAGAATACACTCACTGTTTTGATGCGAGCGGCCGGTGACACCTGTTGCTGCAAGGACAGACTTTCTGCAGCGCCGCACGGCTCGGTAATCGGAGCCGCAGAGCTCCATGGCCGCTGAGAGAGGTTTATATCTTTTTAATGACTTGGATTCTTTGTGGGTCCCGCCTCCGTACCCCGCTACAGTAACACCGGAGGCGAAAGACAGTAGATTTTCAATGCGACACCACTCAGTCAAACGGGCGTATGAAAAAGTCCCCAAAAATAATTTTCAAGCACAAATAAACGAAATGTGTACTCACCAAACGTGCCGCAAGACAATATGAAGTTTTAAAAAAGTAGATCCTTCCGTATAAGACAAGAAAAAGGTGCAGATGCAAACTGACGTAAATCCACAAATTACCGTTGGCGCACGCAATGCATGCTGGGAGAGGGTCTTTTCCCTGACGTCTCGGCAGCGTCCCGGATGTGATGACAGTTTTGTGGAGGGCTAAATTTTAGCTGTAAATTTGTCATTTTTAAATGAAGATTTCTCTGTTGAATGACAGATCTGGGCTTGCAGATTTACTTTACTACATTCAGAAGGATCTTATGTGTAAATATGTCATTTTTTGGTCCAAAGATCTGACTGCATTTATTTCAGTGCAGGTCTACTTTAACAGCATGCATGATTTTATTTAGTAGGTTCAATGTAAGTACATAATATAATTGTAAATACATTAAAAATACATGGATGACACAAGAAAGTGAAAACAATTATTTCCATTGTGGCTCATTTAAAAATCAAGTGACAAAATAGAAGTAATAATAAAATAACATTAATAATAATGATGATAAGCTAACCAATTTATAATTACATTATGACAGTAAATTAACATACAAAAATTACATAATAACTTGTTGAGGTCTAAGGTTCTAAAAACATTTTGGACTCACGCGCCATTCCAACTTATTATTGAAACTTTGCATAATTTATTACCACCCTTGAAAAGTGTCAGTTACCTATTTTATAAACATTATCCAATCTAGAGCCCGTGGATCCCCACAGGCAACACGCTAGTAGTATATTAAAGTCACATTTTTTACACATGAACAAAAATAGCTGTTAGTCTTCTTGACAGTACGTCATCAGTTTCAATTGGCACAACTGCAAAACAACACATCTGCTTAGCTTGAGAGACCACTTCATTACACCTGCCAAAGTACCCTGTTTAACCCTTTACTTACTGAGGCTATAAATGGACAATTGGTTATAATTTTTTATTATAGCAATAAAATTAAGAAATAATGTTCTATGTTTGTGTGCTTTGGTACCCCTTTCCAAGAGTACCTGAATTTCAATTATACTCAACAAAAATATAAACGCAACACTTTTGGTTTTGCTCCCATTTTGTATGAGATGAACTCAAAGATCTAAAACTTTTTCCACATACGCAATATCACCATTTCTCTCAAATATTGTTCACAAACCAGTCTAAATCTGTGATAGTGAGCACTTCTCCTTTGTTGAGATAATCCATCCCACCTCACAGGTGTGCCATACCAAGATGCTGATTAGACACCATGATTAGTGCAAAGGTGTGCCTTAGACTGCCCACAATAAAAGGCCACTCTGAAAGGTGCAGTTTTATCACACAGCACAATGCCACAGATGTCGCAAGATTTGAGGGAGCGTGCAATTGGCATGCTGACAGCAGGAATGTCAACCAGAACTGTTGCTCGTGTATTGAATGTTCATTTCTCTACCATAAGCCGTCTCCAAAGGCGTTTCAGAGAATTTGGCAGTACATCCAACCAGCCTCACAACCGCAGACCACGTGTAACCACACCAGCCCAGGATCTCCACATCCAGCATGTTCACCTCCAAGATCATCTGAGACCAGCCACTTGGACAGCTGCTGGAACAATCGGTTTGCATAACCAAAGAATTTCTGCACAAACTGTCAGAAACCGTCTCAGGGAAGCTCATCTGCATGCTCGTCGTCCTCATCGGGGTCTCGACCTGACTCCAGTTCGTCGTCGTAACCAATTTGAGTGGGCAAATGCTCACATTCGCTGCTGTTTGGCACGTTGGAGAGGTGTTCTCTTCACGGATGATGCGAAGGAGATGTGTTGCACTGCATGAGGCAAATGGTGGTCACATCAGATACTGACTGGTATCCCCCCCAATAAAACAAAACTGCACCTTTCAGAGTGGCCTTTTATTGTGGACAGTCTAAGGCACACCTGTGCACTAATCATGGTGTCTAATCAGCATCTTGGTATGGCACACCTGTGAGGTGGGATGGATTATCTCAACAAAGGAGAAGTGCTCACTATCACAGATTTAGACTGGTTTGTGCACAGTATTTGAGGGAAATGGTGATATTGTGTATGTGGAAAAAGTTTTAGATCGTTGAGTTAATCTCATACAAAATGGGAGCAAAACCTAAAGTGTTGCGTTTATATTTTTGTTGAGTATATATTACACCTGATTAACTATTTATACACATTATTTGTAAGTTTTAGCATTTAAAATGAGAAAAAACACAAAAACGAACTTGATTTTTTTTTCAGTTTTTTAGTGAAAAATGATTATGTAATAGAAGTTTGGATTTCACATTTTTAACCGGAAGCTGTAAGTGTTTACAATCAAAATGATTAATTTTGTGTGTCTAGAACTCAGAAACAGTGCAGAAACAGTGCAAAAGTAAACATTTTACAAGGCAAAAATATGCAAAAAGTTACCAATTTTAAAGTGCAGAACCAAACAATATGAATAACAACAAACAAAGTGCAAAACTATATATAAATATATCATTTATTATCTGTATTATTAAAATGTGCAATAAATCACTCATTTGATCACTCATTTTGTTCAAAATTATACAATATGAATAAAACAATAAAGTGTCAAACTATATACAAATATATAACCAAGAATCAAAATTAGATCTAAACTACATCGGCCCATCGTCAGTGTGGTACTGTTTGTAACAGTTTCTGTCTGGCTGAAGACAGAGACCAATTTTACAAAGTTTGCACATCCAGCAGGTTGACCTCTTGCAAACCTTGCAAGAACGCCACTCCTTTGTGGCTCGCTGGCAAGTTGGGTTTCCACTGCTTGTTGGCACCGGGCAGTGGCAGATGGAGCCATCACACCCACACAAACATGCACACACACCTTCACAAATGACACTAACACCCTGCCTTTTCCCCAAAAATTACTACATTCATGTTTGCTGTCTGTCTCTGTACATTTCTGTCACTTTTGCACCCTTTTTCATACTTTTCCCTCGTTTTAAAAGTCACCGAACGCACTTTACCATAATATATGCAACATATAGCATACTGTTGGAAAACATGGGTTCTTGGCTTGCTGTCAGTGTTGAAATTTTTCAGATTGAGGGCTTACATGAGAACGTACGGTAATGAGAATCAGCGGTGCACCAGTGTGAAACTTCCGTGTTTTTCCTCTGCGTTATGACATCACAGGCTTACGTTTACCGTAATACACCATATATCATTGGAAAGCCTGTTAGCTTAACAATGCACTTTGAATCATTCGGATTGGACAAACTATGGCGGAATTACGGTTAAAAAAAAATACTCATGGAAAATATGGCGTGGGCGCCATCGCCGTAGATAAAGGGTTAATGAGTCCATTATTTAAGAATCTGTTTTGTTGCTGTCGTTTTTCTGTTTCCAGTCCTGATGGCCATTTTAATTAGAAAATGTGTATTGTGTTTGATAAATGGCTTCTCCTTCTAACGACTACTCTGTGATGCACCTGTTTGTACACAAGGTCATTATCACTGCAGTAATTAAAAAAAGATCAATTATTCTGTCAGCTCTGAACAAAACATTGACATCTCTTTGATGCTGCCGCAAACATTTTCTACAGCTCTGATCCTGGAAGCAAACTGTCTTCATAATTATTTATGTAAAATCACATTCAGCTCTCTACAGATCAATCAATCAACTTTTTTCTTATATAGCGCCAAATCACAACAAACAGTTGCCCCAAGGCCAGGTCCCTTCAGGACCGGGAGCGTGCACTGGAGCACTGCACCAATGAGCCGCTTTGGGTTCTGAGTGGTCGCCATCTAGGAAAGTTGGGGAGGAAAGATGGGAAGTCCAGGAGAGACATCGACTTCCCCTTGGCCTTCTTCATCCACAGAGGTCCTCAGCACTGAGGCACCCGCGTGCTGGATCATGCACAGAGAAATGCACCACTTGGCCAAAATGTTGTATGTGATGTTTCCTCACTGCGTGCAAGTCACACTCCACATCTACATCTCCCTACGTTTGACACAGACTCATTCCAGCTTTTCCAGACATTTAGTTGTCACCTCAGATCTCTAGTAAGTATCAACGTCTCCCAGCAGTTAAATCAAATTAATCCTGAGATGAGGTTCTGTCCTTTAACTCACAGCAGCTAAAGCATTTTAGGTTGGAGATTGATGCGTTTTATCCTCTGTGGTTAAAATTCTCTTCATGTGCAACACAATCTTCTTGTAGTTGTGGAACAAAAACTTAATTGTGGAAGATTTTATATTATATTTGGAGTCTTGTAAGCCTTTAAAAGCTAGGTATGCTTATTTGGCACAAAACAGAGTACAGACTGAACACAAACAGCTGTTGAAAGCCCCAAGGGGAGGGGGTGAGTGATGGTCTGGATGTTAGAGAGGTGGGCATGTGATCAGAGGAGCCTCAGGTTGATTCTCAGTCAGACAGCATCGTCCCCTGGCCAGGATCCTTAATCCCAAAGTTGCTCCTGATGCGCAGTTAGGCATCTTGGATAACAGCGTCTTGATGTGTGTGTGTGTGTGTGCGTGTGTGTGTGTGTGTGTGTGGCATCGTCATAAAACGCTTTGAGATCAGACGGAAAAGTGCCATTTATCATAAAGTCCTACTCTTTGATATGTGTGAAGAATGCTATAATTTTCTGGTTGTGTGGTCTGTGGTGGGGCTGCACATGAGAATTAGTTTATAGATTAGTCTTCTGGTCATTTCTAAATGGTATTTTAAACATAAGCAGCCAACACCTGTTTTGTGCGTCAAGGTTTTTCAGCTGAATGGCGCTCCATGCAGAGAATGAAGCAACACTCCGTCCTTCTACATCTGTGGTGGCTTTAGAAAGGGTTCTCTATGTAAAACCCATGTCAGATCCAGAAAAGGATCATACTGGATCAGCTGTGATAAATGGATGAAGCTAGAAGAAAATGAGATGAGTTAAAGATATTTTCACATTAGTTTAGGTGTGTGGCCACCAACCGTTCTGCCGTGCACATTTTTCTCCCGTCACGCCCTTGACATCCAGGTGTGTTCGGCCAATGAAAAGCAAGCGGACACCAGACTTGGCTCATCAGTTGTGTACAAGGCAGGAATAGTTATAAAATGAAGAAGAAGAAGCCACTAGGGACAGTGGGCCGCCACAGTCCGGCTCCCCGAGGAGCAGGTCCACATCGAGAGACTCGGTCTTGGTCGAGGGCAGAGAAAGGAGCATGACTCTAATGCGCATGTTTTTGATGTGGAGGTACAGTAGTGTTCAGAATAATAGTAGTGCTATGTGACTAAAAAGATTAATCCAGGTTTTGAGTATATTTCTTATTGTTACATGGGAAACAAGGTACCAGTAGATTCAATAGATTCTCACAAATCCAACAAGACCAAGCATTCATGATATGCACACTCTTAAGGCTATGAAAATGGGCTATTAGTAAAAAAAAAAAAGTAGAAAAGGGGGTGTTCACAATAATAGTAGTGTGGCATTCAGTCAGTGAGTTCGTCAGTTTTGTGGAACAAACAGGTGTGAATCAGGTGTCCCCTATTTAAGGATGAAGCCAGCACCTGTTGAACATGCTTTTCTCTTTGAAAGCCTGAGGAAAATGGGACGTTCAAGACATTGTTCAGAAGAACAGCGTAGTTTGATTAAAGTTGATTGGAGAGGGGAAAACTTATACGCAGGTGCAAAAAATTATAGGCTGTTCATCTACAATGATCTCCAATGCTTTAAAATGGACAAAAAAAAAAAACAGACGCGTGGAAGAAAACGGAAAACAACTGTCAAAATGGATAGAAGAATAACCAGAATGGCAAAGGCTCACCCATTGATCAGCTCCAGGATGATCAAAGACAGTCTGGAGTTACCTGTAAGTGCTGTGACAGTTAGAAGATGCCTGTGTGAAGCTAATTTATTTGCAACAATCCCCTGCAATGTCCCTCTGTTAAATAAAAGACATGTGCAGAAGAGGTTACAATTTGCCAAAGAACACATCAACTGGCCTAAAGAGAAATGGAGGAATATTTTGTGGACTGAGACTAAAATTGTTCTTTTTGGGTCCAAGGGCCACAGACAGTTTGTGAGACGACCCCCAAACTGTGAATTCAAGCTACAGTTCACAGTGAAGACAGTGAAGCATGGTGGTGCAAGCATCATGATATGGGCATGTTTCTCCTACTATGGTGTTGGGCCTATATAACACATACCAGGTATCATGGATCAGTTTGGATATGTCACAATACTTGAAGAAGTCATGTTGCCTTATGCTGAAGAGGACATGCCCTTGAAATGGGTGTTTCAACAAGACAATGACCCCAAGCACACTAGTAAACGAGCAAAATCTTGGTTCCAAACCAACAAAATTAATGCCTCGCAGATGTGAAGAAATCATGAAAAACTGTGGTTATACAACTAAATACTTATACTAATATTTGAGTTTGTAGCGTCAACAGCAGATGCTACTATTATTGTGAACACCCCCTTTTCTCCTTTTTTTTTTTTTTACTAATAGCCCAATTTCATAGCCTTAAGAGTGTGCATATCATGAATGCTTGGTCTTGTTGGATTTGTGAGAATCTACTGAATCTACTGGTACCTTGTTTCCCATGTAGCAATAAGAAATATACTCAAAACCTGGATTAATCTTTTTAGTCACATAGCACTACTATTATTCTGAACACTACTGTAACTCACACAGACACGGGGAGAACATGGAAACTCCACACAGAAAGGAACTTGGCATTGGTGGAATTGAACCCCAGACCTTCTTGCTGTGAGGCTGATCCACCATGTCCCAGTGATCCGTAGGAGACGCGCTGGTTTAGAGCCACTTACAGCAATTCATATTAAACTATTTGATTAAAAAAAGTGCAACACATATTCAGGGAGTTAAAAAGCAATTGAAATCGGTTTGTCCATAATGTAGAGCAGTTTAAAATATGACAACAAATCCTTTTATATCAAGAAAAATAGTGTGTGTGTGTCATGTGTGTTAAACTTCGGCGAGTCAACATTTGGCGTTCTTTCTTGATAAATGACTTTTGTAAATAGAGGATGGGCATGAAAGCAGACAGATTACATATTCATCTGGCCCATTGAGAGGAAGTGAAGCCTACAGAGATGATTGTCACAGTGAGCAGACGAATGCAAGATTACTCGCAGGTGTAAAGACGAGACGGAGACACACACACACACACTTCACCCCTCTCTCCCTCTCTCTTTCTCTTCTTTTTCTCTCTTCAGTCTTGCTCCATTTTCGATGCACGTGTTTCACCACCTTCGGTTCGTGTGCTATCGTACGCCTTCATCTCCCCGGTAGTAGTGCTTTTCGGCATGTTCAGTCTCGGACTCTTATCAGACATCAGCGTTTCTTATCAGTTCCCTTTCATGTGCAAGTTTTTTTCCTTCTTATCTGTTGTCGACATACTTTTTGTTTTCCACAGTTGCTCATAAAGAAGTCCTTCATAAGGAGGTAGTTCTCCAAGACCGGTGAGGTTTTTGTCCACACTGAGAAACATAATGGCTCCGCTGTGGACATCGATATCATCAGGCAGCTGCAGAGAGATTCAGATGTAGAAGAACAAATCTAAACATTCTGTATAATTTTTAATCCAAATATTACACTGGTCAACACGATTTGTCTTGCATGGAGATTTTCAATGGATTTTGGGTAATTTGGTGGCGCTGAATTTGAATGTGGTGTTAGATTGTGCCAATCGCATGGCGTTTTGGAGATCTGAAAAAAAACAATTTAAGAAAATTTGATATTGTTTGTACACAATAACAAACATTCTTGTTAAGAAACTAACGCTGTTACAGTCAAACATATGTTTAAAAATGACAACTTTTCTTAACCTGACTACTTTGTCAGGAAACATATTTTTCTCACTTCGTGGCTGCTTCTCGTATCAAGCATTGAAGCAAAAGCTGCAGTCTCACACACCTCTTCAGTGCCATAAACTATATTACAGCTCTTGTTCACATTTTGCAAACCTGGTTTCAAAACTAAACATTTTTGTTTGATTAATGGATCAAACTTGTGAATGAATGAGCAACCTTTGCATCAATACGGAACATGCAAATTGCAAAAAAAAAAAAAAAAAGTGATGTTACAGAGGAAATCTGAGTTCAGATTTGGATTCAGCACCCCAAAATGACCCTAAATCAGTTCTTAATGACCATGCAAGATTTTTTTTTTTTTTGACCAGTGTTATTCTTTGTCTTTTCAAACACATTATTTTTAGGATGGATTTTAAAATATGTTAAAGTTAGAAAAAAACTGAGTGATCATTCAGCAAGGAGATCAGTGAGGGAAGCCATCAAGACACCCAGAGATGTCTGAAGGAGTTACAGGGTTCCGTGGCTGTAACTGGTGGAACATTTGTCTGGTACATCACCGAGTAGGACACAGCTTCATGGTGGAATCAAACACAGAAAGGTTTTCATGCAATAAAACAGGTCAGATCTAGGCTTGAGTCCTCCATGTGCCTTCTGGCAAACTATAATGGGGGTGACTGTGCATTAAAGAGACTAGTGAGGGAAACCACCAAGACACCCATGACACCTCTGAGTTATTAGTGTCTGTAGGTACAAACTCCACATTGTGCAGCTTTTGTCTGTTACATCACTAATCACAACCTCATGATGAAATGGAACAGAGAATGATTTTCTTAACCTGGCAAAAAAATCCAAAAAACAGCAGGCACTTGAACTTAGACATGATGCGTTTTATTGCAACAAAACTCTTCTCTGTTATGAAACTATATAAATGGCAAATGCAACAGACAAACGTTGCATTATATGTAGTTTTTGTACTTGTAGCCACAGAAGCCTACAATTCAAAGTCGTCACGTGTTTCTGGGTGGCTTCCCTCACTCGTCTCCTTCTTGCATGGTCACTTGGTTTTTTTGAGAACTACCTACTCCAGACAGATTTACCATATAGTACGATGCTGTTTTTCATTCATTCATTCATTTTTTTAATACCTGCTTACTTCAGTTAGGGGTCACAGGAGGGCTGGAGCCTATCCCAGCAGTCCTACGGCGTGAAGTAGGGTACACCCTTGACAGGGCGCCTGTCTATCACAGGCCCACATATAGAGAGACAGACACACTCACATGCACACCTATGGCCAATTTAGAGTCACCAATTCACTGAACCTGCATGTCTGTGTAAGTGGGAGGAAGTCTGAGCACCTGGAAGGAACTCACGTAGACACAGGGAGAAGATGAAAACTCCATATAGGAAGGAACAGGTGGGAATCGATCCCACAACCTTCTTGGGTGAGGCACCAGTGGTAACCACTAATTCACTAAATGCCACCCAACATGTTGTTTAGTATTGTATTTCTTAATTATTGATGAAAATGCAGCCCCCTCCCACCCCCTGCCCCCCAAAGTGTAAAAAAAAAAAAAAAAAAAAAAAAAAAAAAAAAAAAAATCATGTATCCATCACCTGACTTGTCCAAACAAAACTGACTATACAGTAGAAGTGATGATTTACTGTAAATTCACTAAACGGTTCCAACAAAGAGCTCACATTTTGTCTCTTTTTTTCACTTAGTGAAGCAAAATTTTATTGCCTTTTATTCCTTTCATTTGCATTTATTTTGAACAGATTTTTAATAATCTGCCATAAAAGAAAAAAATCAGTGGTGCCAAAAATTCTTACCAGGACTGTATGATGAGAACTACTTACTCAACAACTGATGAAGATAAAAGCACGTCCGATCGATTAAAATCACGTCCGATTGATAAAAGCACGTCTGATCAGCACTTCACTTGTGCAACATTGACTTTAGGTGTTGCAGTTCACCTCGGAGAGCATTATGGTTGTGCCTCTTAAGATCAGTTCAGTCAGCGGCACAGTGATCTGACTGATTCCAGCCGTGCTGCTGCATGTTTGTGTGTGTGTGCGCACACAGGCAGTGGCGCTCTGGTGCCCTCTCTCTGTAGAATGTTTTGGGGTCCATGTTTACAGATGACTCCCTCTACTCGAATCTACACGCTCTTACAAATGGGCTAATTTAGTGAAGGTCAACCGCAGAAACCCATTAACGCGGCGTTAGAAACTTGTTTCTTAGCCCAACAGTCCCCCCCCCCCCCATTCCCCACAAGTGCAACAGTAGAACAGTGGCAAGCAAACAAGGATACTTTTGCAGTACTGATGTGTACATCATCTATCACAGAGTCCAGGAGTTTAAATGTCAGACCTGCAGATTGCAGGATTTGAAGTTTGCAGTAACCTTTAGAAGCAGCCATGAGAACATTGAGTATTATATAACAGCTGAGTGGATCCTTGTCGTTTGATTGGTGGGTTGTATGTTATGTGACTTGGATTATTCGTACCATTTGCCGTTGTGTTTCATTGACCGTGCAATAGTTCTTTTTTAGCGTGCAACTTTGGTTCTGTATGAAATGTGCTATTACACGCCCCGACCACTGTGCATGCTCACACTACCGGGGGTGGCGTTTAGCTAAACACGGTGGAGTTTGTTTTGCTGGTGGATGGCAATTTGAAGGAGCTAACTGACGTTGCTAATTCTTCTAACACACACAAACAACAAATCCACCACGCCGTAAGCCGTCTGGAGGAATGAAGAGCTGTTAGGATGAAAATCTGGACAAATTTCTGACGCGTGTTTTTGCTGGAGTGAGGAAAGCAGATGGCGGTCTGTACACAAAGTCAGTGGACAGCATCACAGACTACTGAGAACACTTTTGGACTCCTATTTAAAGTTCATGTTGGACTGTTAAGCAGCAGTTGAATGCCAAAATGTAAGACCCTTTTCTGTTGTTTATAAATTAATAAAATATCAAATGACGAGAATCAATGTTTTGCCATTCTTTCAATGGAACGAATATTTCATGAGGTGAAAGATGGAAAGTACCATTCAATGTTGAATGGTATGTTCCATCTTTCACTTCATGAAATATTTGTTCCATTGAACTCATAAACATTCATTATTTGTATGTTATTGATCTGCCAAACTGGACGGAAATCCCCCAGTTGTTCTGCACTGGCAAGGACGTCTATGTTGGTGCATTGTAGAACTCCCTACATGCAAATATTTGGTCAGAAAAACATTCAGAAGATATGCAGAAAGCTTAGACATTGCTGTTACTGCCCCCTGGTGTTTCCACAAATACGTGACATTTAGCAGCCCTTATCGGTTGCGTGGAGATTAGGGTGTAAAGGTGTAAAGGTCTGCCTCCCTCACATTTTTGGTATGAATTGCGGTTTCAAAGTCACAGCACATCCCTGTCAGGTTTCCTCATACAGCTATCGACCAACACACGTACACAAAATTACAATCATGGAATAATTTCAATTTCATGTGAAATATTCAACACCTGGCTTGACGAGCTGCAGTTTTCACATCATGAACATTCTGTCAGACGTTTTAACCGTGCAGTTTGTGTAGTCATTTTAAAAATAAACATCTCAACATGGCATAATTCAGACTTCACTCTTTTCTCTCTCACTTTCATTCAATGGTACTTGCAGAATATTGTAGTTGGTTATTTCAGGGCATATGATTCAACTTGTTCATTACTGTTAAAACTTCTGATTTTGACTGTATGTAGTTGTGGTTCAAGATGACTTATTTTTGAAATACCTTTATAGTTGTCATTAAATGATCTGCATGAGATTTTCTGCTGTGATGGTCATAAGTAGCTTTAGTTTATACAAACTAAACAAACATATAATTGTGTGATTGTGCAGGAGTGCTGCAGGAGAGCTGCTGAATGAAACTTTATCTGAAGCACATACTGCTTAAGACCATGCACTGTACATCTTCAGGGTAGGGCCCTATGTCTGTAACCTTCTCACAGAGATCTTTTTAGCAATAGCATGTGTTTTGAAATTCCTACTCGAACAAGTAAGGTCCTTCCTGGCTCCTTTCTGGATCCTTGGCTTTTGAGCTCAAGAGATGCCTGGGAAGAGTTTATGAAGCCCTGAAGTTCTTGATCAGATGTGTTTGGTAATGCCATTTCCTCTGCAGGAGAATGAAGGTCCAGTTCTCTCCCTTTGTTCTACCACTTCACCCCCCCCCCCGGGGGGATTTAGAATTTAGAATCGGTGAATAAGAGCCACACAAGTGAAAATATGGATGAGCTGTTAAAGAATGTGTTGGACATATATTCATTATGACTCATTACACATACTTTGCTTTGAAAAGTACCAGGTTGTCACACAGTGAGAAATAAATGAATCCTGTGTAAAAAAAAAAAAAAAAAAAAAAGCATCACTAAATGTTTTAGAACATTTATTGTCCTAATCGAATCATGAGGTGACTAGAGATTCCCACTCCTAAACTAACCGTGTTGCTGATGATCCAGGTAAATTTAAGATGCTGTGCCGTGAATCTTTCTCTCCTTGGGGGTCTTGGAGCTTGGCACTCATGTTTTTCAGACTTGATCCACCTGCCTCCTTGATCCCGTTTCCTGATTGGCCTGAAGGGCCAAATAGACAGCAAGCTTCACAGCAGATCCACACCAAACGAGCTCTGGAGCTCAGCTCTTACAAGCGTCTGCCTAAGGCCAGACCCATTGCGTGCAAGAACCTCATCCTCTAATTAAGCTTCTGAAGGCTTTATTAAGAATAGAGATAAAGTGTACAACTGTTTCCCCTCTGTTCTTCTTCCATATTCCACACCCTTTCTGTAAGGAAGGCATGAAACTAAATAGAAGCACCTTTTGCAACAAGTCCCTGCCGTTATTTATCTTTGCATGTCTCTTTCATAGAATTAATCCTAAAACTTGTCTTTAAGTTGTGAATATTATTTTTTGCACGAACCTCTGCGTGCATGAATAATACATCTCCAGGCGCAGTGTGTTTTGCAGCCTGCTGCAGCACTGCTGAATGGAAGCGTGTAGCGACCAGTGAGGATGACTCCTCCAGATGATCCTCTGCATAGCAGCAACAGCACACAGCTGGAATTGTTATCTCCTTTGATATTAGGGCTTCCTGTAATGTGGAAAACACCCTGGGCCGGATCCACTTCCTTCTCAGTCGATGGGGTTTTCACATGCCAGATAGTTTTTATAATGCCTTGGAGATTTGTAGTTTATTCCACCAAATTCAACCTTAGCTATGTTAAATATTTTCCCATTACTGTTTCGTTTTCTTTTTTCAAAGGCTCAAAGAAGAATGCAGGGATTACATAATCAAAGCATTGTGGGATTTGATGATTTGATGTTCATCACACCCAAAGTCAAGACTCCTTCTTTAAGAGAGCATTGCTTAAGACACTTCTGGTAAAACAAGTAACATGCATGCTCGTGCATGTCGATGAAATTCATAATTTGATGTGGATGCACTTTGTGAACAGTCCAGCAGGCCCCAATATTCAGCATGTCTTCATTTCAGAGGGTTTCAGAACATTGCAAAATAGTGTTTTGAGTTCATTTTCATGATTCCCCAGGCACACATTCTATCTGTTCAGTGACTTGCGATCAGGGGAGGCAGGTGAGGCTGTGCCTCAGCTGTGATCATGAAAAGAAAAAAAAAAAAAAAAAACGGAAAATGAAAAATAAATTAAATGGTTATATTTATCCAGTACTATAAAGTTATTTTCCTTTTAACTACACCAGTTTTAGATTGTTTTTATGCAGATCGTTGAATTTTCACATTTACTGTTCAAATACTGAGCAGAGACGTGTGGTGAGGCAGCAGCCAGCCGTGCCTCACTGTGGATTACTCAATCACTGGGCTAACTGCTGACATGCTGTGCAGTCACTGTCTCTCTGTATGTCACTATTAAAACACTTTGGTTATATGTCACACGGCACACGATGATGCCTGAACAAAGGAAAAAAGTTTTTAAAAAGTTGAGAAATGGTGGACGAAAGAGCTTTATTACTGAATAGCCTGCGAAGCAAGAGCGCAAAAAGGACAAAAGAGGAACTTAACAAAACCGAAGCTAACGATCTCGACGTTTTAAATGAAACACACCTGGAGCCACAGCTGGAGCAGTGTGTGTCTGCATCTCTGAGTTCCAGGACTCTGCTCTGAGACAGAGCTCATAGCGCCTCAGTCCTGGAGAAACTGCAAACAGAAGCTGTGGAGAACTGTGTGCACTAGACGTGCCGATAACCGGTTTCACGGTATACTGCGGTATGAAAAAGCTACGGTATCAAAACCACTAAAATTTTCCTTTTTACTGTCCCTACGGTATGAGCGGGTTATGAGAATTCTTGACAGGCAGAGTGGAGGCGGCTGCTGCCGCCCTTCCCCCTGGGGTGCACCTCTGTCTCCGTTTACAAACAAGCAGCTAACGTTAACTAGCTCTCCATCATGGCTGAAGGAGGGGAAGCCTGCACTGAACTTTTCCCTCCTTCTAAAAGGACCAAGTCGGCTTTTTCGTTTTATTTTCTGCGGAATAGTCCTTCAACCCAAAAACGGTGGCAACAAAGCACCGTAGCTATGGCCTGTGTCCAACATGGAACGATTCAAGATACCCATAAAGGATTATTTGGAAGGAGTAAACTTCATCCCGTCTTTGAAACCACTGAGAAGTACAAGTGGTGGACTCGAGTCGTGCTTGTGGTCGATCAAATTTCTCCCACAAACATGTTGAGAAGGACAAATACATCTATTCCAAGCACTTTGTTGGTGAAGCTGGGCTAAGTATTGAGCATCCGGAGTTCCGTACTTTATTCCAGCCACGTTGCTCCCTAAGCAAGTAAGTCATGTTTCCCATGGGGCAGATGCTACATGTCTAAAAGAGTGACTATTATTTTGGTATTTTCTCTAACGTTATCAGTTGTATAGTGCTCGTAGCAACAGACTTCGCATCAATTAGTGCACCTGAATCACGCACGCTTCATATGCAAGTAGCCATAAATTGTTAAAGCACATTTTAAAGCTATACATAATACCGTGAAACTGTGAAACCGCGGTATTTTTACCCACGGTTATCATACCATCCAAATCTCATACTGGCTCATGCCTAGTGTGCACGTCAGTGGACCGCCTGCTCTGGTTCCTCGTCCAGAACAAAAGAGGGATCATCTCCTTCATCATCAGAATCCACACTGTCTGATGACATGCTGCGCGTTCCGTCTTGCTCCAATTAAAAAAAAAAAAGTGTGCTGTGGTCACTGCTATATCACTGTATTACGTTACTAAGTTATATATACATATAGATTTATAACAGAAAACTGTCAAAACAGGGAATAAATATGAGTGTAAAGATGGTTGAATATATCAGAGCAGTAAATTGATCAGTGCGTGTGAACGCGCATTGACTCACATGTGTGGTTATTCCAGCAGCTGCAGCTGATCCACAATGTGAATTCTGCCTTCCAGAACAATTCTTTATATAATCATTTGAATTATCTGCCTGTTGCCAACTTTTTTGTTGTTTCAAATTCAGCATTTGCTTGTGGCAAAATACTTAATTGTATCCACACAAAAGATTAATTCTTCCCTATATAAGGAGCCCATTGAAGCTGACCCCCCACCCAGATTAAAAAAGAAATCCAAGCAAACAGGCTGAGTTTGCTCTGTAATTTCCGACGGTACATGAACGCAGTGTCAGCAGCAGCGCTCAGAAGCAGCTTCTGCACTTAGTGAAAATATACAGCTGGTCAAACGAAGTCAAACTAAACAGTAACATTACAAAACCTAAACAAACGTTTAAAAACTGTCAAGAACAACAGCAAAATGAAACACGGATGAATTGAGGTTTTCGTTGCCCTTCGTTCAAATTTTTCAACAGTTTAAAAATCCTGACAAAGCGCCAGCTGCAGGAACGAAACTGCGCAAAGGTTAAATGATGCAAATGAAAGTCAACGAAAGTCCAGATTTCTTGTTTTGTTAGGGCTTTGCTGCTCTTCGTTAAATGCCGTGTGACTCGGCCATAAATTCCATAGTTTAGCCAATGTGCATAATGTACAGTGTTTTTGTCAACAGCTGTATGTGTGTGTGTAACGTGTTTCGTGTGCTGAGCAATCACAAAATGGCTGCAAAAAGGCACTAGGTGAGGCACGCAGTTCTCCTGCCTCATGGTAGGGACACTAGTGATCCCAGGGATTCTTCTTGCAGCAACTCCTCAGCTGCAGAATAAGTGACAGCAAACTACAAGAGCAGCTGTTAATTTATTTTTTCCTCTCGCCAGAATGGAGGAATACATATCCAAACTGAAACCGTTTTCTAAACTGCACTTTAAATCGAAGCAGGAGGTAATAATTAAAGGAAGACCAATGCCGGAGCGAAAAGGTTTGTTTCAGATTACGTGACAGAAGAGCTGCTCTTTTCATGGAGTGGGACACATAAAAAGTCTGGCTGTGTGGATGTCCAGCAAGAAACTGCCTTTTCTATTTTTCCTGCCTTATTTTCTCAACAATGTCTGGACTCAGATGGGATATTGTGACCTGAAGAATTTGGAAAGAACTCTCATCAAACGGACGACCACTCACATTCAAAGCCAGAAAAGGCTCAAAACATAGAGTTGGAACAGGACTGATGAAGGACAACTTTCTTCCCTGGCAGTGATCTCCACTGAGACAGACTTTTAAAACTGAAGGAAGATGAGGAAAACTTCTACAAGCAAGTCATCAGTGCTTTTGTTCAGAAGGAGCGGCAAATGGTAAATGGACTGCATTTATATAGTGCTTTTCCATCTGCATCAGATGCTCAAAGCGCTTTACAATTATGCCTCACATTCACCCCGATGTCAGGGTGCTGCCATACAAGGCACTCACTACACACCGGGAGCAATACCGGCACATGGACTTGATTTATAAGTAAAGGTAAGACCATAATAACGTTTTTATTATTATTATTATTATTATTATTATTATTATTATTAAATGTGCTTTTTTGTCTGCTACAGTTTGTATGTGTAAAGAATGTTGATAGGAGATTTTAAACATAACCCATTAACTGCTGCCAATCAAACGGTGAATAAGCTTCTCTGTAGGGTTCATATGTTTGTAAATCTGATTGTGATAAAGTAAGTGTCTCACCTGCCATCAACCTCACTGCATGTCACTGTATCTATTCTATGGTTTCATATTTTACTTTCCCATTATGTTGTATATTTCATACTGTATTCAAGATGTGGAAGCCAGAACAATGTTCTGAAATGTAGGTGTTGCAAAGGTTCTGAAACATTACATTGCACTAATTTGCAGTACTGATGAAAGGTTTTGTTATCACCCCAAGGCACACGCTCTGTCCATTCCTTAAATTCCATTTTTCATTTTCTCACTCTGTTGTAGATTTTGTACTGTATTTAAGATTTGGACTCCAGAACAAGTTTCTGAGACATAGGTGTTGCAGTGGTTTTGAAACATTTCAAAACACTGTTTTGAGTTTAACTTTTCTATCCATTTTCCATTCCTTAAGTTTTTTCTTAAATTTTCTGTTCTGTTCTAAATTTCATGTCACATAGAGGGCGTCATGTTCTGCCAATATTGATCCCAATACAGGTACATGAAAGTGATCCATAAACAACACTCTGATTGTCAGCAATGTCAGTCTGCATCTCTGCTTTAAAAGCACATTTACTTGGAAGGAATATGAGGGAGGAAGTGCTTTGGATGTCACTGCCTGTCTACCCAGAGGGGCTGCATGTTCAGACACACCCCTCCTTTCTTCCCTTCACACCCCTCGTACAGATCTCTGAGCTCATCTGTTGCTCCTGAGGCCATAGCCCGTTTCTTTTACCAGAGCTGTTGAGTTTTCCTCACAAATAATGCATGTCACCTAAAATGTGTGTGTTCAGCATGTAAAGCCACATTTATGGATGTTTAACAGTGAGTCACCACAGCCCCTTGACCACAACCAACCAAACCCAACATGGGTGCACCAATCAGGTGGAAGAGTTACCATGGCAACCATCATGTCATTTATAGTTTAATTAGGTCATGAAGGAAAGAAAAACAGTCTTACCGGGTTCCACTTTGGGCCTCGTATACAGTTGTATGTAAAAGTTTGGGCACCCCTGATGATTTCCATGGTTTTCCTTTATAAATCGTTGGTTGTGTGGATCACCAGTTTCAGTTAAATATATCATATAGCAGACAAATACAGTGATGTTTGAGAAGTGAAATGAAGTTTATAGGATTTACAGAAAGTGTTCAATAACTCTTTAAACAAAATCAGGCAGGTGCATAAATTTGGACACCCCAACAGAAAAAAAATACATCAATACATCAAGTAGATCCTCCTTTTGCAGAAATAACAGCCTCTAAACGCTTCCTATAGCTTCCAATGAGAGTCTGGATTCTGGTTGGACCATTCTTCTTTACAAAACATCTCAGGTTTGTTGGTTTCTGAGCATGGGCAGCCCACTTAAAATCACACCACAGATTTTCAATAATAGTCAGGTCTGGGGACTGAGATGTTCATTCCAGAACATTGTACTTGTTCCTCTGCATGAATGACTTCGTAGATTTTGAGCAGTGTTTAGGGTCATTGTCTTGTTGAAAGATCCAGCCCTGGCGCAACTTCAACTTTGTCACTGATTCATGAACATTGTTCTCAAGAATCTGCTGATATTGACTGGAATTCATGTGACTGTCAACTTTGACAATATTCCCAGTACCTGCACTGGCCACACAGCCCCACAGCATGATGGAACCACCTCCAGATTTTACTGTAGGTACCAAGTGTTTTTCTTGGAATGCTGTGCTCTTTTCCAGCCAAGCAAATTTTATTTATATAGCGCCAAATCACAACAAACAGTTGCCCCGAGGCGCTTTATATTGTAAGGCAAAAGCCATACAATAATTATAGAAAAACCTCAACGTCAAAACGACCCCTGTGAGCAAGCACTTGGCGACAGTGGGATGGAAAAATTCCCTTTTAACAGGAAGAAACCTCCAGCAGAACCAGGCTCAGGGAGGGGCAGTCTTCTGCTGGGACTGGTTGGGGCTGAGGGAGAGAATCAGGAAAAAGACATGCTGTGGAGGGGAGCAGAGATCAATCACTAATGATTAAATGCAGAGTGGTGCATACAGAGCAAAAAGAGAAAGAAACACTCAGTGCATCATGGGAACCCCCCAGCAGTCTAAGTCTATAGCAGCATAACTAAGGGATGGTTCAGGGTCACCTGATCCAGCCCTAACTATAAGCTTTAGCAAAAAGGAAAGGTTTAAGCCTAATCTTAAAAGTCAAAGTCAAAGTTAACTTTATTATCCCAGAAGGGAAATTCAGATGGTCAAGGTGCGTATAATACAAACAACTTCAGACAAGATAGACAAACTTAAAAACAGATAAATAAATAAAAGACAAATAAATACACCCCCTCCCCCATGCCTTTCTGGCTCCTCTCCACACAGCTAAGCTGCTACATACCACACACACACACACACACAATACTACAGTGTCAAGTCCCCTGCTGAGAACTGTGTCTTTCATTAACAATTCTAATTGCAGAGGGAACAAATGACTTGCTGAAGCTGGTTGTCCTTATTTTCCTTTGTAGTAGCCTCCCCTTACCACGTTGACTTAACCGAAATCTGTTATGTAAAGGGTGGGTAATATCTGCAAGAATCCTTTCAGCCTTGTGTAGTATATCTTGAAACAGCTGAGCAGCTGATGTTTGATTGCACCCAATTATCCTACTAGCTGTTTTAATAATATGTTGCAATCTATCCTGATCTTGTTTACGCATACTACCAAAGACACAGACCAGACCAAAGGACAAGACACTCTGAAGTATAGACTTATAAAATAACTCTAAAATGTAGGTGTCAACACTAAAACTACGCAATTTTCTTAGGAAAAACATTCTTTGTTGAAGCTTCTTAACCTTAAAACTGGCACATTTGTCAAATCTCAACTGATCATCAATTTCAACCCCCAAATATTTATAGGTGTTAACTCTCTCTATCAATGTGTTGTTGATGACAGTGTTTGATACTTAAAATCGATAACCATTTCTTTTGTTTTGCTTACGTTAACATTAAGGAAATTGTCAGAGCACCATTTTATGAGGCTCCCCACTTCCTCTTCAAAGCTGGTCATTGACAGCTCCCCTGCTTTCAAGAACCCCACCAAGGCAGTGTCATCTGCATGCTTGAAGTACGAGTGTGTAGTCGCAAGAGCATGACACTCGTTGGTGTAAAGTGTATAGCGTATGGGAGACAGCACACATCCTTGGGGAGCACCCGTGTTAATGACCTTAACAGATGAGATGGCCTGATTAAATCTAACCTGCTGAGTACGATTTAACAGGAAGTTATTAATCCATGTAATGAGTCTTGGGTTAACACCTAACTTAACCAGTTTGTCTACCAGTAGTTGGGGTTGGATGGTGTTGAACGCGCTGCTGAAATCAATGAAAACAATCTTTACAAAGCTGTCAGCAGTGCATCCTCCACTCCCCGCCTTGGCTGGTATGCAAACTGGAAAGGGTCCAAAGATGGTGCTACCTCACTAAGCAGATGTTTCAATATAATTTTCTCAAAGCATTTCACTGAGGCACTGAGGTTAATGCAACAGGTCTCAGATCATTCATCTCTTTGGGCCTGCTTTTCTTTGGTACCGGAACAATCAAAGACTGTTTCCACTGAGCCGGGATTAATCCTGTTTCTACTGACTGCTGAAACAGCATTTGAAAAGGAAAAGCAAGTGAATCGGCACATGTGCGCAGCACTTTACAGCTGATACCGTCTGGACCCTGAGATTTATTAATATTAACACGTAAAAACTGCTCTTTAACCTCCTCAATGCTAATTTGTATGTCACGATCTTGCATAGTTCTGACTGCATCCATTGCCAGTTTCTGCTGAGTAGTCAGTACTGTCAAACCTACAATAAAAAGTGTTCATCTGAAAAGACATTGTCATCTGAGACAGTCAAGTTCTGCATTTTAGGTTTATATCCAGTCATAATTTGTAATCCCTGCCAGGCCCTTTTAGCGTCATGGTTGAATAATGACTGAATCTTATTCCTATAAGCAGTCTTGCAGTCCAATATTTTCTTTGTAATATTTTTCTGTACAGATCTAATGTACTCCTTTGAGCCTCCAGATTTAAACAGCCTCTTTTTACAGTTTAGTAGTTCTTTACGTTCAGGAGTGATTTGTGGTTTATTATTTGGATAGAGTTTCACAATCTTTTTTGGAACGATAATGTCCTTGCAAAAATGAATGTATCCTGAAACTGCAAGCGCAGCGTCATTGATGTTTGACAACGAGTTTATCAGAAGTTCCCAATCAGTGCAGTCTAGGCAGTCTCTTAAAGTATTAGATGCATCAGTGGTCCAACATTCCACCTCTTTTTTCTTTACTTTCTCTCGGCGCAGCAGAGGTTGGTACGTTGGTGTTAAGCGGATCATGTTATCATCCGACTTTCCGAGCCCTGGCAGGGCCGTCGCGTAGTAAGCTTTCTCCAAGTTGCCGTAACACCGGTCTAGGCACGCCCCCTCCCGCATGGAACATGATACATATTGATGATACGCAGGTAGAGTCTCTGCCAAGGAACACAGATTAAAATCCCCAAGTATCAATTTTGCTGCATCGGGCACTGTTGCTTCAGTCATTGTCACAAGTTCATGTATAGTGTTAGCAGCTTCCGTAACGTCCGCCGAAGGTGCAATATATACAATAAAAAGGCAAATCTGATGTATTTCACGGGGCATATAATAAGGTCTTAAATTGACCGATAACAGTTCAATGTCTTTCGTGCAAAGTTTATGTTTCACGGTGATGTGTGCTGGGTTGCAGTACCTATTGTTTATAAACACGCACACTCCTCCACCTTTTCTCTTCCCAGAGTTAGAATCACGGTCTGCCCTTACCAGTGTGAAGCCTTCCAATTCAACCGATGAATCTGAATCAAACTCCTTCAGCCAGGTTTCCGATAGACAAATCAGGCAAGATTGCCGATAGTCAGCCATATGCTGCGCACAGGCACGGAGTTCATCAGTTTTATTCTGAATGCTTTGTACGTTCCCAAACATAATGGTTGGTAGAGGTGGCCTAAATGGCCTCCTTTTCAGTCGAGCTCACACTCCCACTTTCCTTCCACACCTTCGCTTTGGTTTATCACCTGGGAAAGGTGGTGTAGGTAATCCAATAAATTCATCTCGGGGGAGAGAGGGAACCACTTCCCTGATGTTCAGCAGAGCCTCTCGGCTGTAGGTGATTTTAAATTGAAGACCCTCGGAAAGCCCTGTCACCAGCACCATGTCGTCCAAGAAGCAAAAAATTAAAACTACAAGAAGAAACACTGCGATGTTTCGTCCCATCTTGCATTGCTGCGAATATCTACACTTAATTCGCGATATTTAAAACACAAACTTTAATCAAACAAAACGAACACACATAACTACAAACAAGACATGCACCCGACCGTGTCGCCACAACGAGCATGCGCCACCGCAAAAGTAGAGAGGGTGTCTGTCTCCCTAATCCGAATTGGGAGCTGGTTCCACAGGAGAGGAGCATGAAAGCTGAAGGCTCTGTCTCCCATTCTACTCTTAAAAACCCAAGGAACTACAGGTAAGCCTGCAGTCTGACAGCGAAGCGCTCTATTGGGGTGATATGGTACTATGAGGTCCCTAAGATAAGATGGGACCTGATTATTCAAAACCTTATAAGTAAAAAGAAGAATTTTAAATTCTATTCTAGAATTAACAGGAAGCCAATGAAGAGAGTCCAATATGGGTGAAATATGTTCTCTCCTTCTAGTCCCCGTCAGTACTCCAGCTGCAGCATTTTGAATTAACTGAAGGCTTTTCAGGGAACTTTTAGGACAACCTGATAATAATGAATTACAGTAGTCCAGCCTAGAGGAAATAAATGCATGAATTAGTTTTTCAGCATCACTCTGAGACAAGACCTTTCTAATTTTAGAGATATTGCGCAAATGCAAAAAAGCAGTCCTACATATTTGCTTAATATGCGCATTGAAGGACATATCCTGATCAAAAATGACTCCAAGATTTCTCACAGTATTACTGGAGGTCAGGGTAATGCCATCCAGAGTAAGGATCTGGTTAGACACCATGTTTCTAAGATTTGTGGGGCCAAGTACAATAACTTCAGTTTTATCTGAATTTAAAAGCAGGAAATTAGAGGTCATCCGTGTCTTTATGTCTGAAAGACATTCCTGCAGTTTAACTAATTGGTGTGTGTCCTCTGGCTTCATGGATAGATAAAGCTGGGTATCATCTGCGTAACAATGAAAATTTGAGCAATGCCGTCTAATAATACTGCCTAAGGTAAGCGTGTATAAAGTGAATAAAATTGGTCCTAGCACAGAACCTTGTGGAACTCCATAATTAACCTTAGTCTGTGAAGAAGACTCCCCATTTACATTAACATGTAATGGGGAGTCACATGTAACATGTAATCTATTAGATAAATATGATTCAAACCAGCGCAGTGCCTTTAATACCTATGGCATGCTCTAATCTCTGTAATAAAATTTTATGGTCAACAGTATCAAAAGCAGCACGGAGGTCTAACAGGACAAGCACAGAGATGAGTCCACTGTCTGAGTCCATAAGAAGATCATTTGTAACCTTCACTAATGCTGTTTCTGTACTATGATGAATTCTAAAACCTGACTGAAACTCTTCAAATAGACCATTCCTCTGCAGATGATTAGCTGTTTTACAACTACCCTTTAAAGAATTTTTGAGAGAAAGGAAGGTTGGAGATTGGCCTATAATTAGCTAAGATAGCTGCGTCAAGTGATGGCTTTTTAAGTAATGGTTTAATTACTGCCACCTTAAAAGCCTGTGGTACATAGCCAACTAATAAAGATAGATTGATCATATTTAAGATCGAAGCATTAATTAATGGTAGGGCTTCCTTGAGCAGCCTGGTAGGAATGGGGTCTAATAGACATGTTGATGGTTTGGAGGAAGTAACTAATGAAAATAACTCAGACAGAACAATCGGAGAGAAAGAGTCTAACCACATACCAGCATTACTGATAGCAGCCAAAGATAACGATATGTCTTTGGGATGGTTATGAGTAATTTTTTTCTCTAATAGTTAAAATTTTATTAGCAAAGAAAGTCATGAAGTCATTACTAGTTAAAGTTAAAGGAATACTCGGCTCAATAGAGCTCTGACTCTTTGCCAGCCTGGCTACAGTGCTGAAAAGAAACCTGGGGTTGTTCTTATTTTCTTCAATTAGTGATGAGTAGTAAGATGTCCTAGCTTTATGGAGGGCTTTTTTTGTAGAGCAACAGACTCTTTTTCCAGGCTAAGTGAAGATCTTCTAAATTAGTGAGATGCCATTTCCTCTCCAACTTACGGATTATCTGCTTTAAGCTGTGAGTTTGTGAGTTATACCACGGAGTCAGGCACTTCTGATTTAAGGCTCTCTTTTTCATAGGAGCTACAGCATCCAAAGTTGTGCTCAATGAGGATGTAAAATTATTGACTACATAATCTATCTCACTCACAGAGTTTAGGTAGCTACTCTGCACTGTGTTGGTATATGGCATTGGAGAACATAAGAAGGAATCATATCCTTAAACCTAGTTACAGCGCTTTCTGAAAGACTTCTACTGTAATGAAACTTATTCCCCACTGTTGGGTAGTCCATTAAAGTAAATGAAAATGTTATTAAGAAATGATCAGACAGAAGGGGGTTTTCAGGGAATACTAAGTCTTCAATTTCCATACCATAAGTCAGAACAAGATCTAAAGTATGGTTAAAGTGGTGGGTGGACTCATTTACATTTTGAGCGAAGCCAGTTGAGTCTAATAATAGATTAAATGCAGTGTTGAGGCTGTCATTCTCAGCATCTGTGTGGATGTTAAAATCACCCACTATAATTATCTTATCTGAGCTAAGCACTAAGTCAGACAAAAGGTCTGAAAATTCACAGAGAAACTCACAGTAACGACCAAGTGGAGGATAGATAACAACAAATAAAACTGTTTTTTGGGACTTCCAATTTGGATGGACAAGACTAAGAGTCAAGCTTTCAAATGAATTAAAGCTCTGTCTGGGTTTTTGATTAATTAATAAGCTGGAGTGGAAGATTGCTGCTAATCCTCCCCCTCGGCCTATGCTACGAGCATTCTGACAGTTAGTGTGACTCGGGGGTGTTGACTCATTTAAACTAACATATTCAACCTGCTGTAACCAGGTTTCTGTAAGGCAGAATAAATCAATATGTTGATCAATTATTATATCATTTACTAACAGGGACTTAGAAGAGAGAGACCTAATGTTTAATAAACCACATTTAACTGTTTTAGTCTGTGGTGCAGTTGAAGGTGCTATATTATTTTTTCTTTTTGAATTTTTATGCTTAAATAGATTTTTACTGGTTGTTGGTGGTCTGGGAGCAGGCACCGTCTCTACGTGGATGGGATATTGGGGGGATGGCAGGGGGAGAGAAGCTGCAGAGAGGTGTGTAAGACTACAACTCTGCTTCCTTGTCCCAACCCTGGATAGTCACAGTTTGGAGGGTTTAATAAAATTGGCCAGATTTCTAGAAATTAGAGCTGCTCCATCCAAAGTGGAATGGATTCCGTCTCCCCTAACAAGACCAGGTTTTCCCCAGAAGCTTTGCCAATTATCTATGAAGCCCACCTCATTTTTTGGACACCACTCAGACAGCCAGCAATTCAAGGAGAACGTGCGGCTAAACATGTCACTCCCGGCCCGATTGGGGAGGGGCCCAGAGAAAGCTACAGAGTCCGACATTGTTTTTGCAAAGTTACACACCGATTCAATGTTAATTTTAGTGACCTCCGATTGGCGTAACCGGGTGTCATTACTGCCGACGTGAATTACAGTCTTTCCAAATTTACGCTTAGCCTTAGCCAGCAGTTTCAAATTTCCTTCAATGTCGCCTGCTCTGGCCCCCGGAAGACATTTGACTATGGTTGCTGGTGTCGCTAACTTCACATTTCTCAAAACAGAGTCGCCAATAACCAGAGTTTGTTCCTAGGCCGGTGTGTCACCGAGTGGGGAAAAATGGTTAGAGATGTGAATGGGTTGATGGTGTACAGGGGGCTTCTGTTTAGGACTACGCTTCCTCCTCACAGTCACCCAGCCGGCCTGCTTTCCCGGCTGCTCGGGATCTGCTGGGGGACAGCTGAAGGTGGCTAAGCTACCTTGGTCCGCACCAACTACAGGGGCCTGGCTAGCTGTAGGATTTTCCAAGGTGCAGAGCCGAATCTCCAATTCGCCCAGCCTGGCCTTCAAAGCTACGAATAAGCTACACTTATTACAAGTACCATTACTGCTAAAGGAGGCCGAGGAATAACTAAACATTTCACACCCAGAGCAGAAAATGAGTTATGAGTTGAGTTATGTCCAAATAACTCAATTTTGGTTTCATCAGTCCACAGCACCTTATTCCAAAATGAAGCTGGCTTGTCCATATGTGCTTTAGCATACCTTAAGTGACTGTTTGTGGTGTGTATGCAGAAAAGGCTTCCTCTGCATTACTCTCCCATCCAGCAGGTCCTTGTGCAAAGTGTGCTGTATAGTTGAACGATGCACAGAGACACTATCTGCAGCAAGATCATGTGGTAGGTCTTTGGAGCAGGTCTGTGGGTTGACTGACTGTTCTCACCATCCTTTGCTTCAGCTTATCTGAAATTTTTCTTGGCCTGCCACTTCGGGCCTTAACTAGTACTGTGCCTGCTAGGGATGGGTATCGATAAGATTTTATCAAGATTGATACCATTATCAATTCCGCTTATCGATCCGATTCCTTATCGATACCTCTTGTGAATTTTTTGTCTGCTAAAAGTAGACTTTACAGGTTTTCTATGTCTGCAGGTCAAAGAGCTTTTTCGTATCATGCACCCGTTCTGTGGAATGGTCGTCCTGTTACCATGAGGCAGTTGGAGTCCGTGGACATTTTTAAGTCAAGACTTAAAGCCAATTTTTTTTCTCTTTCTTATGAATAGTTTTTATTTTTTATCTGTTTCATTCTGGCGTCCTGTCCTGGGTGTACCCCGCCTCGTGCTCTGACTGCTGGGATAGGCTCCAGGCCCCCCGCGACCCTTAATTGGACTAAGCGGTAGAAGATGAATGAATGAATGTTTCATTCTTTTACTTCTGTTTTTAATTATGTTTTTGAATTTTTATTTATTTATTTTAATTTTTATGTTGAACTGTTCTATGTGAGGTGGCTTGAGATGGCTTTTGTTGTGATTTGGCGCTTTATAAGCTGGTTAAATTGAAATTATACAACATTTTATTGAGTCTTAAAGTAAATAAATATGAAATTGGTCACTGGATCCTTAAACGTTGGACATAATAAACTACATGGTGGATCCTTGATCTTTGGACATAAATAGGAATAAACAAAATCTGTAGTTTTCGTCAAAGGCATTTCCTTTCAGACATTACTGGCATGAATGTCTTTCCATACATCTAAGCTGAGCTCTTGCAGCTGACTGTGCTGCACGTCAGGATGTAATTCATAAAGAATACAACACGTCTCATTTTGTGAGGAAAAAAGTTTTAGTCTATTGTAGTTTCTTGTCTGTAATACGTTTTAAAAAGGTGTCATTTTATTTAAAGCGGCAATTCGTTTTGAAGTTATTAATTCCGACCAGACTCTGCAGAGAACGGCCCAGCGTTTGGAACTGTGCCAGCAGAACGGAGGATGATTCTCGTTCCTTGACTGCAACAAGACAAGAGTGAAATTGCGGAAGAGGTGGACATCAGCACTTTTTCGGCATATTCCACTGTGACAGAAGATTTAGCGGTGAAAAGAGTGGCCGTGAAATTTGTGCCAAACCTGCTGATGGTGGAGCAAAAGCACCTTTGTGATGAAGTCTCTTGGGACATGCTGGACTCCGAAACTCCACAATTTCTCGGATAGTCACACGACTGAAATACCACTGAAAGCCGTCTGAATCTTCCGAATGGTTTCTGCCTGGCTGTCGCCCAGTTTCTGGCAAAATTTGATGCGGTCGTGCTGCTCCAGTCGTTCCGTCTTTTTCCTTGCAATGAAAATCCACCGAGAGCACTACACACGACCTCACACAAAGGCTGCTTGCCAGCAACTGACGCAACCGACAGGCATGAAAAAATTCACGCATGCGCATGAAGGTTCAAGGTTGGCTCATGCAAGCACACGTGATTCAAATCCATTAGGTTTTTGCAAAAAAAAAAAAAAAAAAGGTCAGATACTTTTCTAACAGACCTCATATACTAAACTGTATTCATATTGCTGAACTGTATTTAACACTGTTCATTTCTGGAAGAGTTGATTTAAAATGATTTTGAATGGGGCTGTATTCACTCACTACAGTGGTTATTTAACACTGCAAAATTTACTGTGCCTTGTTTCCCCCTTAAATAGGGCCGTGTCGCCAAAAGGCTTCACGTACAAGTCATCCACAATTCAGGAAGTTGCTTTGATGTTGGCGACAACTGCCAACAACATTCCTGTCTTACACTTCAGTTCCTGCTCATGTTTGTCTTATTTATGAGCTGCTGTATTTCATTTCACTGAGTCACCTTTTCAGATACACCTTCAGCAAAGTGATAAATCAGGTTCTGAGGGAGGTCAAAATTAAAGTTTTAGTATGAAAGGGATTAAAAACTCCACACACCATAATTTACAGCTGTTAATAACTGATCGTCTTAAATCTTTGGAGAACAAAAATCTGTGTTGAGATTTGGCACGTTTTAAAAAGTACAGTAAACCAGTGCTTCATTTCTTTGCCTGACCCCATTTTGAGAAATTAAAAATTCCCTGTGTGAAAGACAACTTGGGGCTAAACCGCACCGGTGTCGCAGACCGAACGGTCCCCCTAAAAATCGGTCCCCCTGATGACACAGTTCACGGATTGTCACCTCGTTTCTGCTTCAAAGTTCACTCCAGTCATCATCTATCTCAGTGACAGATATCTGAAGCTTTTGTACAACAATCATTTCCACATACATTCAGCAGTATTTCTTCATAAAAGGCGACAGAAGCGATCAGAGTGCCGTGGCTAAACAAGCTCCTAGCTGATGCATTCACTGCGTTTCAGACATTTCAAAGCGTCATGGAATTTCACCTCATTTCTGCTTAGAAATGGCCTTGTTTCTGCTTAAAACTGACTTTAGAATGATTTACGAGGTTTTACCTTTATCATCTGATGGTTAATAATCCCATTAATCCATTTGATTGCTTTGGGTGAAGAGACTCCATCTCAGACGTGCTGCTGTTGTCTGAAATGATGCGCAGATGCAAAAGGCGGAACGATTTTTAGTCTGCAACACCGGTAACACTAAAAGAAGGAATTATTAATAATGAAAATAACTGTTGGTTGTAGCTCTATGTATAGTTAAGATCCCTCCCCCCGAGGATGGCATTTTATTTTTGTCGTTACATGCTTTATACGAGGTCTGTCCGTAAAGTATAGGTCCTTTTTATTTTTTTCAAAAACTATATGGATTTCATTCATATGTTTTTACGTCAGATATGCTTGAACCCTCGTGCGCATGCGTGAGTTTTTCCACGCCTGTCGGTGACGTCATTCGCCTGTGAGCACTCCTTGTGGGAGGAATCGTCCAGCCCCTCGTCGGAATTCCTTTGTCTGAGAAGTTGCTGAGAGACTGGCGCTTTGTTTGATCAAAATTTTTTCTAAACCTGTGAGACACATCGAAGTGGACATGGTTCGAAAAATTAAGCTGGTTTTCAGTGAAAATTTTAACAGCTGATGAGAGATTTTCAATCAATCAATCAACTTTTTTCTTATATAGCGCCAAATCACAACAAACAGTTGCCCCAAGGCGCTCAATGAGATTTTGAGGTGATTCTGTCGCTTTAAGGACTTTTCACGGTGCGAGACGTCGCTCAGCGCTCTCAGGCGGCATCATCAGCCTGTTTCAAGCTTAAAACCTCCACATTTCAGGCTCTGTTGATCCAGGACGTCGTGAGAGAACAGAGAAGTTTCAGAAGAAGTCGGTTTCAGCATTTTATCCGGATATTCCACTGTTAAAGGAGATTTTTTTAATGAAAGACGTGCGGGCAGATTGCAGCGTCGGCTCGCAGCCGCCGCGACGCAGCGCCACAGGAAAAACACCTCTGTTGGAAGCCTTGAGGACAAGTTGGAACATCTCCAGCTGATAAACAATTTCTCATATACTCACTCCACTGAAAGCCATCAAAAGCCAACTGGATTTTAACAAATGGTTATCAACACGGAGGTGTTTTTCCTGTGCCGCCGCGTCGGCTGCGTCCCGACGCGCGGACCCGTCCGCACGTCTTTCATTAAAAAAATCTCCTTTAACAGTCGAATATCCGGATAAAATGCTGAAACCGACTTCTTCTGAAACTTCTCTGTTCTCTCACGACATCCTGGATCAATAGAGCCTGAAATGTGGAGGTTTTAAGCTTGAAACAGGCTGACGACGGCGCCTGAGAGCGCTGCACGACGTCTCGCACCGTGAAAAGTCCTTAAAGCGACAGAATCACCTCAAAATCTCTCATCAGCCGTTAAAATTTTCACTGAAAACCAGCTTAATTTTTCGAACCGTGTCCACTTCGATGTGTCTCACAGGTTTAGAAAAAATTTTGATCAAACAAAGCGCCAGTCTCTCAGCAACTTCTCAGACAAAGGAATTCCGACGAGGGGCTGGACGACTCCTCCCACAAGGAGTGCTCACAGGCGAATGACGTCACCGACAGGCGTGGAAAAACTCACGCATGCGCACGAGGGTGCAAGCATGTCTGACGTAAAAACATATGAATGAAATCCATATAGTTTTTGAAAAAAATAAAAAGGACCTATACTTTACGGACAGCCCTCGTATGTTATAATAAAAAAAAAAAAACTATTGTAAAGGTCCTATATAGAACTTACTTCTTGTCCTTATATGAACCGAATTTACACAAATTGGTGCCCAGGTCTGTCTGGTCTGGAGTTAATAAGTTAAAGTTGTGAGGTGAATCTAGATATCAAATAAATCTGCACATTTTATTTACAGTACTGCAGATTAATGCAGCTCTTATCCTGGTAGTTTTTTTTAGAGTTTGAGGACATTGTGTGCAGGACTTTGGAACTAATGATATTCTAGTATTTTCTTAACCTGAAAGAAGTGTGTACCTTTGGCAAAAAACATGTTAAAAACCTGTTTGTGTGCCAAGAATCACAGTGTGAGTAACAATAACCACTTAAGTTGATAGTAATAGTGTCTAAGCTTGAAAACTACACCTCTGTGATATCTGGATGAGTCACATCAGCATGTTTTAAAATCACAGGCTGGCACAACATCAAGATGACTAAACATCTGTACAGTGTACCAAACTGCGCTCCTGTTTGCTTAGCGGTTCCCTCTAGGAGACCGAGCCGGTCTGGATGCCACATTTACACACCCTCAGCTTACTTCAGGCTTTATGAGTATTAGACAGAATTAATTCCTCAACAATTACTGAGTTCATTGATTCCCATAAGTCACATCTCCCTGTTGGCAGATAAATTAAATAGTGCACACAGATGTGTATTTTTGAGTTTGTTTTGAGCTGTTTAAGTGAAGCATTTCTACCGTCCATCTGCTGCTCTGTTATTTGACTGTGCAAAGATAAGCAGGTGGGAACGGGAATTAAAGGATGGTGACCATTAGCAGTACGTTGTCTAAAAGGTTCTGGGTGTTTGCCTTTTTTGATTTCGCAGGGATGAGCTGGAACGTGATGTGGTTTGGCAGAGTGGCAGCTCGCCTTTATCACACGGCGCTGAATCCTCTAAAGCGACAGGCTTTTAAAAGCTGGTTCTGATTCGCGGCCCACCCACAGATCACACACCTTGAGGGGACCGACTCAGGGAATGCTGTGATTTCCCAAGGTCCTTTTCATTTTCCTGCCAGGAGTTTAATTTCATGTCATTATTTACTGCAGCGTCTGTTTTGTTCTCTCTCTCTCTCTCTCTCTCTCTCTCTCTCTCTCTCTCTCTCTCTCTCTCTCTCTCTCTCTCTCTCTCTCATTGTTTCCACCCAGTGCAGGTGTGTGTGCACTCGATTGAGATGTATTGGTTTGTCTACAAAGGCTGCAGCATAAAAAAAGAAAATAGATTTGGAAATTCTGGTTCCACCCCCCACATGCTCCAAATCAACCTCGTAACTCACCCACAGCTCCAAGAAAGTGTGATGAAAAGTTATGTTGATATTACCAGCTTCATATTTCTTTTCAGTACCCTTAAATTAGTTTTAAAATGTAAAGTTATTCTGAAATTCAATTTGTTTCATCCATGAGTAAAATCATTACACTATGTAACAAATTTTTATTTTTTGTTCCTGGGTACACAGTGTGTTTTCCTAACCTGTTATGCCTTAAATAAATAGAAAATAGCTGTTATTCCACAGAAACTTTGCTTGTGTGATCAGAACAATGATATTTTGAAATTTGTCTGTTTTCAAGAATATTCTTTATTCGCCTTCACTACTATTGAGTAGTCTTCTAGAATATTCTTTAACTGCTAGAACTGTCCAGAATTTTCTGTAAGTTTCCAGAATTATCTAGAAATTTCAAGAAACTTTTAGAACTTTCTAGAACGTTAAAATAATAAAATCAAAGTTTGTGCTGAATGTAGTCATTTTTCCATAGACTTTAGACATAAGCAGTTGAAATATAACACTTAGAAGCCAGGAACAAAAATTGTTACATAGCGTTATCACTATTATTTCAAACTCGATTATGATTGAATGCTTAAAATTGTGATATTTCTAATTAAGGAATCTTTACTATTTACTGTGCACCCTCTGCACACTGTCATCAGCAACCAGAGGAGCCTATTCAGCCACAGACTGTCCCTCAGGCCATCAGACTGTACAACTCCTCACTCAGGGGGAGGAGTAGTAACAGGAAGACAGGACGGGAAGGAGAGGAATATTAGCAGCCAGTAAACCAGTAACGAGCAGTATTTCTGATATTTATATTTGTGTATTTGTATTTATATCTGCAAATTGTTTTTTACTTTCACTTTTAATAGTCTGTGTGCTTCTTACCCTGTGTGCTGCTATGCAATGCTGCTGGAACCTCAATTTCCCTGAGCGAGTCTTCACAAGGGATTAATAATGTTTTATATGAAGGCTGAGTGGATCCTTGTCATTTGATTGGTGCTTTGCATGTCAGATGACATGGATTATTCGTCCCATTTGTGTTGTATTGCATTTAGAGTGCAGTTTGGTTCCATATAAAGTGTAAAATTGGTTCCATATGTTTGATACCATTGTACTCTGCTCACATGTACGCGCGCACGCACGCACACACACACACACACACACGCTTGCTCTCACACACATGCACATGCATACGTGCTCGTGCACGCACATGCATGTACATTAGTATTCACGTGCGTGTGAATACTAATGTACACGTGATGTCATAGTTTTTTTTATTTTTAAGAAATTTGCAAAAATCTCAAACTTTTTTCACATTGACATTATGGGTGAATGGACTGCATTTTTCCATCTGCATCAGATGCTCAAAGCGCTTTACAATAATGTACCACATTCACCCCGATGTCAGGGTGCTGCCATCCAATGTACTCACTACACACCGGGAGCAACTAAGGCAGGGGTGGGCAACTTGTTCCAGAAAGGGCCAAGAGGGTGCAGGGTTTTTTTGCAGCCACTGACTCCAGCAGGTGATCTCACTGATTAATATCACTTTGAACAGATGGAATCAGTTAGTCAGTGAAATCACCTGGTGGAATCAGTGGCTGCAAAAAAAACCTGCACCCTCTTGGCCCTTTCTCAGAGACAGCCTCACCTGTTTCTAATCCAATGTCTCTTGGCCCTTTCTGGAACGAGTTGCCCGCCCCTGAACTAGGGGATTAAAGACTTTGCCCAAGGGCCCTTAGTGATTTTCAGGTCAGGCTGGGATTTGAACCGAGGATTCTCTGGTCTCAAGCCCAACACTTTAACCACTTATCACCTCCCCAAATACCCCAATACCCCATGGGGTATTGTGTGTAGAATTTTGATGACAAAAGTGACTTTCTTTCAGTGAAAGTGCTGTGAATACTTTCTGGATGCACTGTGGGAGGCAGTGAAATGTTCTTGTTTTCCTGTGATGATGCCACATGGTATCATCACAGAAACTGTCCAGTGAGTGTAATGCCTGTCTGGATAACAAATTGGGTTACAATGTAAATGTGTTCCTAGACTCTGGAAAAGTAGCGGGTCCATCCCCTTGAGTTTAGCACAGTAACTCAACAACAGTAAATGCTGTTGTCTTATAAATCACCAAATTAAAAGGACATGCAATATGTAAAGTCTCATAGATGTCTGCCACCTGCTGGATGGTTAGGAAAGGCTGCATTGACAATGGATTAGAAACAGGTGAGGCTGTCTCTGAGATGGACAGAGACACCTTTTCTGTATAGATAGTAGTGGTTATGTTCTGAAACTTGAATAACATAGTAGTACCTCCTCACAACCCTGCGGAAAGGACTGTGGATGGATTTAGCTGTCAAAGCAAAAGGAAAGCAAGGGAGATGGAATTCACCAAACCAGAAAAACAGAAAAATAAATTGTTACTTGCTAATTGTTTAACAGCAGCTTCATTATAAAACTCAAATAACATCATCATACGTACCTCCTCTCGACCCTGTGGACAGGATTTTGTTTGAATGTAGCCTATGGAGACACTTCTTTCACACTCAACATATGTTTGGTTTTGATGTTCCTTCTACTTTGAAATACACTTGTTTGTTCATTTCTTTCATTTTCAAACTTTCAAACTGTTCAAACTAATGTTGGTGTTGCTCGTTCGTCCATCATGCTCAGGCTGATCTTTCACTTTTGAAAATGTGCAGGAATCCGGCTTTCTGTTGAATCCAATCAGTACCAACATGTTAAAATCTTGCTTCACTTCAGAAGATGTTCTAACTGCTTGTTCCATGTGCCTTCAATGATGACATCGATTGAACTGTAAGACAGATGAACCCGATGTACCCGATGTTTTCGTGTCTCCTGTTTAGTTCTGGAGAAAAACTTGATTCACGTAACCCGCTAATAGAGAACTGCAGGGCTGTCAGCATTGTGGACCCTATAATTGACTCCTGTTGCAAAATGGTTCCTGAGTCTCCTTTCCCGTCACATAATGTCACACCGTTTTGTGTCCACTGTTCTGTCTCCTCCCAGTCCCTCTCAAACAGCTTCACACATTTTACGCACACACAGACATCACCATCACCGGCTTGCATACGCCCACAGTCCTCGGGCCCTAAGAGCCAGAGTCAAGGGAGCCACGGGAGGAAGTGTAAAGGTCTAATGTGAACCTGCTGAGTGACTCTGGAAGGAGACTGGATCAGGTTGCAGGGTTAGCCCAGGACTTTATTGTGAAGATGCGTTGATCCGCTGCAGTGACTGGGCCTCGTCTCTGTCAGTGAGGTCCTGTTTGTACTGCAGAGCTCCGGCTCCGCCTGAAGCGAACTGCAGTGGAAATTTGGATTCCTTTGTAATACAGAGGAATGCCATTCATAAATATGTTATGAAGATATTGGATCTAATAATTTGTAAAATGTGAACTTTAAGCCTTGACGTCATTTTTTGCTGTAGGCCAACAATCTTCACGTTGAAAAAGATTGAAGCTCTAATTGAAATGAGGGTGGTTGTCACAAACAAATGTCAGGCCTGGGAGCCTGAGCTAGTGCCGCCCTTTGCCACATTTACCATACCACGGAACCACACTGGGTCCTGCACGGTAACCACCCAGGCAGACAACAGGCAATTACACAAAGTTGTATTTATTTTTTTCTCTGTAATTTCTTGTTTACACCTCAAAATGTCTCTAAATTTTGCCACCATACCAAATAAGCCACCAGATCTGGTTTTGGATTGCAAACTTGTCCACTCTAGGAACACACAATGAAACCGTCCTGGTTCCTGGTTTAGAACCACCCAGGAAGATGAGCGGTCCATGTCCATTTCCTGAAAGTAGACATCTATGTGCTGCTGCCAAGTGGGCATCCTCTAGGGCTTTTTCACTTGCTTAAGGCCCAGCCCCACCAGGGTTTGGGTCCACTTTGAAACAGGTTCAAGGCAAAAAGTTGCAGGTGTGTGTGCCACATTCTTTCAACTGTCAGGAAAAAAAGGGTGATGTATTGAAAATCAGGCTGCAACACATTTGAACATGTTCAAAATACACTGGCAATACATCCATCCATCCATTTTCTTCCGCTTTATCTGGAGTCGGGTTCCGGGGGCAGCAGCTCAAGCAAAGCCGCCCAGACCTCCCAATCCACACACAGCTCCTCCAGGGGAACCCCAAGGCGTTCCCAAGCCAGCCGAGAGACGTAGTCCCTCCAGTGTGTCCTGGGTCTTCCCCGGGGCCTCCTCCCGATGGGACGTGCCCGGAATACCTCTCCAGCGAGGCATCCAAGGGGCATCCAGGAAAGATGCCCGAGCCACCTCAACTGGCTGCTTTCGATGTGGAGGAGCAGCGGCTCGACTCCGAGCTCCTCCCGGTAACTATCTTCTGACAATACACTTGGCTGGTTTTTAAAAATTGTACCAATTTAGGCCACAAAGTTGCTAATGTTAGCAACTGCTGCAATTGTTTTGCAGGAAAATACCATATACCGGTATGTTGACATACATACCAATGACAATCCTACCACAGTCCTGCGATATTTCTGAAAAAGGAAGACACTTATATAAATTTGTGCCACATATGCCTGACCATCCCACAACAGTGGTGCTACCATCATGCATCTGTTGTCTCACAGTGCCTTTACAACCATTGCAAAACAGTCTTATATGAGTATACAAGGTGCATCCAAAGAGTATTCAACCTTATTTTATCTCACGGAAAGAAATGCAACATGCAAGGTGGCATTTTGTGAAGAGGTGAAGGGAACCTTCTTGCAGATTTTTGCATAGGAGTATATGCAGTACCTTCAGGTACCTTGATAGCTTAAGGTGTCTGAAGGTTGGATCATGCAGAGAAACAAGATTCAAGATTATTATTATTAATTTTTTTTTTATTATTATTATTTATTTATTTTTTTTGTCACATGCACAGTTACAACATGCAGTGAAATGTACTCCTGACTTCACCCCAGAACTGTGCACTCACACAAATCATGAATTACATTATACAGCTGTGTTCAAAATAATAGCAGTGTATTTAAAAACGTGAGTAAAGGTCAAAATTCCTCATCCTTATTCTTATTAACAATGTGTGGAATGAGCCATTGTACTCAGTTTCAGAGAGAAATGCACTACAACCAGCATCTCCTTAAATAAGGGCCACCTGTTTGACCCCTGTTTTGTGTGTGTTGTGTGTGTGTCTTTTTACAGAAAGAAAGAAATGCAGGCACTTTTTTGTGAACAGCCTAATATAACCTTTTCTTCACGTTCTGGAAACTAATAACAAATTCAGTAAATTTTTATTTGTGCTGTTCTTTTGGAATAGAATGTCCAGCGTTCCCATTGTATTTGTGCGTATGGAAATAAAAGCTGTTACAAGGATTTTGAGCTTTACTCACTTTTTTAAACACACTGCTATTGTTATAAACACAATTGTATTTCCATAAGTGGAGTTTTTGAGGAGAAAAGTGACGAAGGACTGGCTTCAAAAGCTCCTTGAATTCTTATAACAATTTCTAACAGTTGGATTTTGCATCAGGTTATTTAAAAGAGGATGACATTTTTCGGGAATTCCTCTGGGTCACGTGATTCCTGCGGGATTCCCGCGGGATGGGAGTCAAAATTTTATCAATCCTGTGATTCGGATGGGGCGGGACTAAAAATGAACGGGAGTGGGCAGGAGCGGGAATGCCAAAAATAGATGATGATTTTCATCTATTTAAAACAACCAAAACGCGTTCACACCGGGCACGATCAGACGCTACAAATTCAGTGGTTGCGTGGCGACGGATGCCCCTCCTTCGCTCGGTGTGTTGCTCTGCTTTTGCTGCGAAAATTCGCCCCGGTGCATCATCAAGTCAGTCAAGTTAACATGTGAAAAGCTCCCAATGCAAAGAGTATCATTATTTGCTGCAGGAGCTGCGTCTGGATGACTGCTGCTTTCACCGGTCTTTCCGCTTCTGCAGGACCCAGTTTAGGACCTCCTGTCCCATTCACGCACGCACATGTAAACAATAAAAAAAGAAACTCGGCTGCCTGCTATGGAACAGCTCGCTCTTCCCCCCAAAACTCAGTCATAATTGTGTTTAGAAACCAGTCACCATTTGTTTTATTATACATCTGTGTAGTTAATTAATAAAATATTCTCAACAGACGATTCGCTCGTGCGCGCACGTTAAAAAAAAAAAAAACTATGCTGCTTGCTGCTCCTCGCTCTTTCCCAAAAAACTCTGTCATAATTGTGTTTAGAAACCAGTCACCATTTGTTTTATTACACATCTGTGTAGTTAATAAGTAAAATAATCTCGCGCGCACGTAAAATAAAAATAAAAACAAACGCTGGTGCTGCTGCTGCTCGCTCCAAAAACTCTGTCATGATTGTGACATAAAGGACAAAAGAGACAAAAGTCCTGCTACCAGAGACAGGACATGTTCACATCTTCAGTCAAACTCGAGACATCTCCACATCACTACATATTCAGTCCCTAATTGATCATCACGGTGCAAGACATACGGGAGTGGGATGGGAGTGGGACTGATTTTGAGTGGGAGTGGGATGGGATTGGGAGTCATCTTTACAGGAGTGGGACGGTATGGGATTTATTTTTTTACTCCAGTCCAGGATTGGGACAGGATGGGATTTTTTTTCTGGGAGCGGGATGGGACGGGAGTGAAAATCCACTCCCCTGTCATGCTCTAGTCACGACATCAAACCTGGTTCACATGGCAGGATAATTAGGCCGATATCGGACCCGATCTTCCCCTTCCGACAATCTCAAGGACGCCCGACAATCGTGATGACGCTAAATATAATCTTACCAGATATTCCTGCCGTGTGTGGTGTGTTAAGAAGGACGTGAGGAGCTAAATCTGACATGCAGCCAATCAGAAAGTGAGGTGTTTGACTTAGGAATGTTCGTTTGTGAAATCTGTTTGTGTGTGTTGTTTTTACCGTGTGTCTGACACCACACACTGTACAACTAAACCTGTCAGATCTATGACTTTTTTTTTATCTCCACGTGTGGGGTCTCTCAGGTTTTGGAAACCTACAGATAATTTTAAAATCCTGCGGTCGACAACAATGTGATATAACCGGTCGCCAGTAGATGGTGGTGTTCTATGCATTTTGACGCCAGTTATATCACACAACCTGAATCGCAATTTAACAGACTTTTTGGCTTTTGGGGAAGCAACCTGGGCTTCTTCTGGCATTTTTACATAAAACAAACACAATAGCAACGTCTATAAATCCAGAGAATATATATTCACGAGCATTTTAGGCACAATATACAAAGAGTTTAATGCTGTTGTCCCTGTGGAGCCTGATCAGAGCATCTCAAATGCATTTCTTCTGTCATGAATACCCATAATGCACCTGGACACACCATGTCCACGCTAAAACCTTCAAAATTAGTGCATTACTTTAAAACTAAAACGTATATATCTGATATTTTCACTTTATAAAACTTCAGACGTGACGTTAATTTAAATAACTTGTCTGAAATTAGTTTGGTTAAAATTTTAACCATAACGTAAAACTGTATGCCTCTGGATGACTTGGGTGCTATTGCCATCGTATTAGTATGGGGTCAAAAGAAATGAGCTTTTTTTCTTTTCTATGACCAGTTCTCCTTTGCCTGCAGAGGGTAGAGCTGGTTTCTTCTAGAACCAGCTCTCCTCTGTTTGTAGAGGATAGAACTGCGCATCTAGTACTAAAAGCTATGTCTGCAAAAATGTTAGCGGTCTAAAAATTATCGCACGAAAACTTATTTGAAGATAATTGGTCCGATGATGGTTAAGTTGTCTGAAAAGCTAATCCGATAATGAAAACATTATCTTTGATAATTAGTGGTTAGTGGATTAGCAGAGCTGTGCCCACCACTGGTTAATGTTAACATTAAGTAGCTCACTATAGACGTTAATGTTAGCAGCTAACTAGAAAATTAGCTTACTGAGACGACTGTCCCTCTTCGTCAGCATCAGCCACAACATGTTTCCTTCTCATATGCTCCTGCATCACCGTTGTGCTCCTGTGGAAGGCAAGTTCTGCCTGGCTGATTTTGCATTGCATGTTATCTCTTTAATTTGGCTAAAATGCTCCCAAATTTTTGAGCTTCGTCGCCAGCTAGCCGTAATACTTTTTGGGCGTTTCCAGTGACATCACAGCTGACCCCGATTACCACAGCTGACCCTGAGTAACTGGGAGCAGTTGGAAAACAAACGACGACAAACCTGGACACTGTTAATTAATCAAATCAAAATCAAATCAATTTTATTTATATAGCGCCAAATCACAACAAACAATTGCCCCAAGGCGCTTTATATTGTAAGGCAAGGCCATACAATAATTACGGAAAAACCCCAACGGTCAAAACGACCCCCTGTGAGCAAGCACTTGGCTACAGTGGGAAGGAAAAACTCCCTTTTAACAGGAAGAAACCTCCAGCAGAACCAGGCTCAGGGAGGGGCAGTCTTCTGCTGGGACTGGTTGGGGCTGAGGGAGAGAACCAGGAAAGACATGCTGTGGAGGGGGTGTTGGGGAAAGTGTAGTGACACGGACCCACAACAGGGGGCGCAAATGAACGGTCAATAGATGAGCCAAAAGGTAACAATTTAATGTTGTGAATGTGCACAACGATGATACAGACAATCACAGAATCTGACAGCAGTCAATACACCAAGGTGACGTGTGGGCAAGCTCGAGGATAGAAGACGTCTGTCCTGATAAGAGCCGGAACCACACGATTTCCACCGCCACAGAACCCGGAGAATACTGGAGCCGCCAAGTCCCGAATTCCCAGGTGATCACCATCCCCGACTGTCGGATCTGGTACTGCTGGCGAGGAGCACAAACAGTGAGATGTGGGTGTGTGCACACACCCAGTAACAAAAACAGTCAGAAGGTGGAAAGTCACCTCCACCTCTAATCACACACACGTGCAGCTCCTGTCAACCACTTATCTGGTTGGGGGGGTGAAGCGAAGCCGCCGCTGATCACACCAAACGCCAATCCCACAGATAAGGAAACACTTACAGGAAAACGGCTGCAAAGAAGTTCAGACTGTTAGTCAGTGTTTTCAGTTTAGCAGAGAATTACCTTCACAGGTAGATGATATCTCGGCAGCGAGGTGGAGATGACATCCGGCTTTTATGGAGTGATGAAATGATGGGTGACAGCTGTCATGAGTTGATGTGTGACAGCTGTCACTCCCGGTTGTGTCCGTGGCGGCAGCGCCCTCTTTTGCCTGAAGCCCGCACTTCAGGCAGGGCGCCCTCTGGTGGTGGGCCAGCAGTACCTCCTCTTCCACACAACAGGGGGAGCAGAGATCAATCACTAATGATTAAATGTAGAGTGGTGCATACAGAGCAAAAAGAGAAAGAAACACTCAGTGCATCATGGGAACCCCCCAGCAGTCTGTCTATAGCAGCATAACTAAGGGATGGTTCAGGGTCACCTGATCCAGCCCTAACTATAAGCTTTAGCAAAAAGGAAAGTTTTAAGCCTAATCATAAAAGTAGACAGGGTGTCTGTCTCCCTGATCTGAATTGGGAGCTGGTTCCACAGGAGAGGAGCCTGAAAGCTGAAGGCTCTGCCTCCCATTCTACTCTTAAAAACCCTAGGAACTACAAGTAAGCCTGCAGTCTGAGAGCGAAGCCCTCTATTGGGGTGATATGGTACTATGAGGTCCCTAAGATAAGATGGGACCTGATTATTCAAAACCTTAAAAGTAAGAAGAAGAATTTTAAATTCTATTCTAGAATTAACAGGAAGCCAATGAAGAGAGGCCAATATGGGTGAGATATGCTGTCTCCTTCTAGTCCCCGTCAGCACTCTAGCTGCAGCATTTTGAATTAACTGAAGGCTTTTCAGGGAACTTTTAGGACACCCTGATAATAATGAATTACAATAGTCCAGCCTAGAGGAAATAAATGCATGAATTAGTTTTTCAACATCACTCTGAGACAAGACCTTTCTGATTTTAGAGATATTACGCAAATGCAAAAAAGCAGTCCTACATATTTGCTTAATATGCGCATTGAAGGACATATCCTGATCAAAAATGACTCCCAAGATTTCTCACAGTATTACTAGAGGTCAGGGTAATGCCATCCAGAGTAAGGATCTGGTTAGACACCATGTTTCTAAGATTTGTGGGGCCAAGTACAATAACTTCAGTTTTATCTGAGTTTAAAAGCAGGAAATTAGAGGTCATCCATGTCTTTATGTCTGTAAGACAATCCTACAGTTTAGCTAATTGGTGTGTGTCCTCTGGCTTCATGGATAGATAAAGCTGGGTATCATCTGCGTAACAATGAAAATTTAAGCAATGCCGTCTAATAATACTGCCTAAGGGAAACATGTATAAAGTGAATAAAATTGGTCCTAGCACAGAACCTTGTGGAACTCCATAATTAACTTTAGTCTGTGAAGAAGATTCCCCATTTACATGAACAAATTGTAATCTATTAGATAAATATGATTCAAACCACCGCAGCGCAGTGCCTTTAATACCTATGGCAATGCTCTAATCTCTGTAATAAAATTTTATGGTCAACAGTATCAAAAGCAGCACTGAGGTCTAACAGAACAAGCACAGAGATGAGTCCACTGTCTGAGGCCATAAGACGATCATTTGTAACCTTCACTAATGCTGTTTCTGTACTATGATGAATTCTAAAACCTGACTGAAACTCTTCAAATAGACCATTCCGCTGCAGATGATCAGTTAGCTGTTTTACAACTACCCTTTCAAGAATTTTTGAGAGAAAAGGAAGGTTGGAGATTGGTCTATAATTAGCTAAGATAGCTGGGTCAAGTGATGGCTTTTTAAGTAATGGTTTAATTACTGCCACCTTAAAAGCCTGTGATACATAGCCAACTAATAAAGATAGATTGATCATATTTAAGATCGAAGCATTAATTAATGGTAGGGCTTCCTTGAGC
This sequence comes from Thalassophryne amazonica, assembly GCF_902500255.1. NCBI lineage: Eukaryota > Metazoa > Chordata > Actinopteri > Batrachoidiformes > Batrachoididae > Thalassophryne > Thalassophryne amazonica. Next base: position 5,861,130 of record NC_047111.1, read on the forward strand.
AGCCTGGTAGGAATGGGGTCTAATAGACATGTTGATTGTTTGGAGGAAGTAACTAATGAAAATAACTCAGAACAATCGGAGAGAAAGAGTCTAACCAAATACCGGCATCACTGAAAGCAGCCAAAGATAATGATACATCTTTGGGATGGTTATGAGTAATTTTTTCTCTAATAGTTAAAATTTTATTAGCAAAGAAAGTCATGAAGTCATTACTAGTTAAAGTTAAAGGAATACTTGGCTCAATAGAGCTCTGACTCTTTGTCAGCCTGGCTACAGTGCTGAAAAGAAACCTGGGGTTGTTCTTATTTTCTTCAATTAGTGTTGAGTAGTAAGATGTCCTAGCTTTATGGAGGGCTTTTTTATAGAGCAACAGACTCCTTTTCCAGGCTAAGTGAAGATCTTCTAAATTAGTGAGACGCCATTTCCTCTCCAACTTACGGGTTATCTGCTTTAAGCTGCGAGTTTGTGAGTTATACCACAGAGTCAGGCACTTCTGATTTAAGGCTCTCTTTTTCAGAGGAGCTACAGCATCCAAAGTTGTCTTCAGTGAGGATGTAAACCTACTGATGAGATACTCTATCTCACTTACAGAGTTTAGGTAGCTACTCTGCACTGTGTTGGTATATGGCATTAGAGAACATAAAGAAGGAATCATATCCTTAAACCTAGTTACAGCGCTTTCTGAAAGACGTCTAGTGTAATGAAACTTATTCCCCACTGCTGAGTAGTCCATCAGAGTAAATGTAAATGTTATTAAGAAATGATCAGACAGAAGGGAGTTTTCAGGGATTTCAAACCACCGCTGCGGTGGTTTGAATCATATTTGTCTAATAGATTACAGTTTGTTCATGTAAATGGGGAATCTTCTTCACAGACTAAAGTTAATTATGGAGTTCCACAAGGTTCTGTGCTAGGACCAATTTTATTCACTTTATACATGCTTCCCTTGGGCAGTATTATTAGACGGTATTGCTTAAATTTTCATTGTTACGCAGATGATACCCAGCTTTATCTATCCATGAAGCCAGAGGATACGCACCAATTAGCTAAACTGCAGGATTGTCTTACAGACATAAAGACATGGATGACCTCTAATTTCCTGCTTTTAAACTCAGATAAAACTGAAGTTATTGTACTTGGCCCCACAAATCTTAGAAGCATGGTGTCTAACCAGATCGTTACTCTGGATGGCATTTCCCTGATCTCTAGTAATACTGTGAGAAATCTTGGAGTTATTTTTGATCAGGATATGTCATTCAAAGCGCATATTAAACAAATATGTAGGACTGCCTTTTTGCATTTACGCAATATCTCTAAAATCAGAAAGGTCTTGTCTCAGAGTGATGCTGAAAAACTAATTCATGCATTTGTTTCCTCTAGGCTGGACTATTGTAATTCATTATTATCAGGTTGTCCTAAAAGTTCCCTAAAAAGCCTTCAGTTGGTTCAGAATGCTGCAGCTAGAGTACTGACGGGGACTAGCAGGAGAGAGCATATCTCACCCGTGTTGGCCTCCCTTCATTGGCTTCCTGTTAATGCTAGAATAGAATTTAAAATTCTTCTTCTTACTTATAAGGTTTTGAATAATCAGGTCCCATCTTATCTTAGGGACCTCGTAGTACCATATTACCCCATTAGAGCGCTTCGCTCTCAGACTGCGGGCTTACTTGTAGTTCCTAGGGTTTGTAAGAGTAGAATGGGAGGCAGAGCCTTCAGCTTTCAGGCTCCTCTCCTGTGGAACCAGCTCCCAATTCAGATCAGGGAGACAGATACCCTCTCTACTTTTAAGATTAGGCTTAAAACTTTCCTTTTCGCTAAGGCTTATAGTTAGGGCTGGATCGGGTGACCCTGGACCATCCCTTGGTTATGTTGCTTTAGACGTAGACTGTGTTTCATAATTATTGTATGGCCTTGCCTTGCAATGTGGAGCGCCTTGGGGCAACTGTTTGTTGTGATTTGGCGCTATACAAGAAAAAAGTTGATTGATTGATTGATTAAAGTGGTGGGTGGACTCATTACATTTTGAGCAAAGCCAATTGAGTCTAATAATAGATTAAATGCAGTGTTGAGACTGTCATTCTCAGCATCTGTGTGGATGTTAAAATCGCCCACTATAATTATCTTATCTGAGCTAAGCACTAAGTCAGACAAAAGGTCCGAAAATTCACAGAGAAACTCACAGTAACGACCAGGTGGACGATAGATAATAACAAATAAAACTGGTTTTTGGGACTTCCAATTTGGATGGACAAGACTAAGAGTCAAGCTTTCAAATGAATTAAAGCTCTGTCTGGGTTTTTGATTAATTAATAAGCTGGAGTGGAAGATTGCTGCTAATCCTCCGCCTCGGCCCGTGCTACGAGCATTCTGACAGTTAGTGTGACTCGGGGGTGTTGACTCATTTAAACTAACATATTCAGCCTGCTGTAACCAGGTTTCTGTAAGGAAGAATAAATCAATATGTTGATCAATTATTATATCATTTACTAACAGGGACTTAGAAGAGAGAGACTTAATGTTTAATAGACCACATTTAACTGTTTTAGTCTGTGGTGCAGTTGAAGGTGCTATATTATTTTTTCTTTTTGAATTTTTATGCTTAAATAGATTTTTGCTGGTTATTGGTAGTCTGGGAGCAGGCACCGTCTTTACGGGGATGGGGTAATGAGGGGATGGCAGGGGGAGAGAAGCTGCAGAGAGGTGTGTAAGACTACAGCTCTGCTTCCTGGTCCCAACCCTGGATAGTCACAGTTTGGAGGATTTAAGAAAATTGGCCAGATTTCTAGAAATGAGAGCTGCTCCATCCAAAGCGGGATGGATGCCGTCTCTCCTAACAAGACCAGGTTTTCCCCAGAAGTTTTGCCAATTATCTATGAAGCCCACCTCATTTTTTGGACACCACTCAGACAGCCAGCAATTCAAGGAGAACATGCGGCTAAACATGTCACTCCCGGTCCGATTGGGGAGGGGCCCAGAGAAAACTACAGAGTCCGACATTGTTTTTGCAAAGTTACACACCGATTCAATGTTAATTTTAGTGACCTCCGATTGGCGTAACCGGGTGTCATTACTGCCGACGTGAATTACAATCTTACCAAATTTATGCTTAGCCTTAGCCAGCAGTTTCAAATTTCCTTCAATGTCGCCTGCTCTGGCCCCTGGAAGACAATTGACTATGGTTGCTGGTGTCGCTAACTTCACATTTCTCAAAACAGAGTCGCCAATAACCAGAGTTTGATACTCGGTGGGTGTGTCGCAGAGTGGGGAAAAACGGTTAGAAATGTGAACGGGTTGGCGGTGTACACGGGGCTTCTGTTTAGGGCTATGCTTCCTCCTCACAGTCACCCAGTCGGCCTGCTTTCCCGGCTGCTCGGGATCTGCTGGAAGTGAACTAACGGCGGCTAAGCTACTTTGGTCCGCACCGACTACAGGGGCGTGGCTAACTGTAGAATTTTCCACAGTGCGGAGCCGAGTCTCCAATTCGCCCAGCCTGGCCTCCAAAGCTACGAATAAGCTACACTTATTACATGTACCATTACTGCTAAAGGAGGCCGAGGAATAACTAAACATTTCACACCCAGAGCAGAAAAGTGCGGGAGAGACAGGTGAAGCCGCCATGCTAAACCGGCTAAGAGCTAGTAGCTGCGCTAAGCTAGCGGATTCCTAAAAACACACAAAGTGAATAATGTGTAAATAATTTAGAGGTGATTCAGCAGAAGGAGTGCTTTAGTTAAGGCACGTGAAGATTACACTGTGAAACAAATCGTTATCTAGTTAACTAGATCAATCTAACTGCACAGATTAAACAGCTAACAGATACAGAAAAACACCGCTGTGCTCCGGAACAGGAAGTTATACAATACAGTAGTGAGAGCCAACCGCCAGTAGAGGCAAGTATTGACCATTAATGAGTAATAGCGACACCAGAAGCTGTCCTCCATGGTGGAAGCTCATCCAGCCAGTGGTATTCCAGGCATAGGATGTAAAATGTTCAACCTGTTTGCACTCTGATGGGGTATAGCCTCATTTGTGCACAGCAGATATTTGAGATAAAATGATAGAAAACAAGGAACTGTCAATGATAAATCTTACTATAAAACAGGAGACAAGGACAGAAAGTGGAATGTTTGGTGGGATGCAGAAGGAAGGACTCAGGAGTGAATAGCCTGTCCCCATGAAGAGTGGGGATTGAGATTAATATTTGAGGAGGAAATGAGTTACGGAGCTCCACGGACTGTTTTAGTCATTTGCCGAAAGTTACAAGATAGTAGTGTAGTAAGCAAAGCCTTTCTGTCAGTAACATACCTTCTCATTTCTACACAAGATCAGATGCCAAGGATTCTGTAACTGTGTTTACAGTGAATTCTAGCCAGCAATCATGTTCTGGAGTTTGCATGTGATCGAAATGAGAGACCAGGAACCTGCTGAAAAACAGGAACGTTTTGTCTCCAGGTCCGAAGTTCCCATGGCAGGATGAGCAGAGTACAAACTAACGCTGCAGTTTTTGTTCCTTTTTCTGCAGACCAAGGTCTCCTGTACTGTAACGGAGAAGTGCGTTAGTGCCTTCTTGTGGCATTGGCTGAGAAATAAATCAAAAGCAGACTGTCCCAGTTGAAGAGATTTATCTTGTGGGTACCCCATAAGTACCAATTTTAAAGCTTCACTTTGATACGACTGCGCAACAGTGATGACAGGCCTCACTCTGTTCCGGGATATCCTATCTGTCATCCCATACAGGGAGAGCGGAAAACTGCTGAAAGGTCTTTAAAGTTGGAACAACTGCACCAAAATGTAGTTACTGTGGTAAAAGGGCTCCTTGTGTTTTGTTGTCTGAGGCAAATCGCATCTGGTTGAATAGACTCAGAATGCTGCTGACCTTCTGTAATTATGTGCCAAATATATTTTAATGAGGAATGACAATCCTAATAAATGTAATTTGTGCAAAGTTGTTTTCTTCTGTCTGGTCTTCTGAGCGAGTTCTGGATGCCGCCTTGTCTGTTTTTTTTGCAAAGACGCCCAGACTGAACTAGATGATTGCTGCAGGGTTCATCCATCCAACTTGACTGTGTGCTGAAGTTCAGACACACTCAGAGTTGGCACACCTCTGAAAATGAAGCCCCCCCCACCACCACCACCACCAACATGTACTGTATATATAATGTGGGAGTGTTTTATGTGTATTTAGACACTATCGTGGTGGTGGAGCACACATCATGATATGGGGATGTTTCTCATAATATGGTGTTGGGCCTAATTATGTCATACCAGATATCATGGATCAGTTTGAATAAATCAGAATACTTGAAGAGGTCATGTTACCTTATGCCTAAGAGGAAATGCCCTTGAAATAGGTGTTTTAACAATACAGTGACCCCAAACACGTCTTGGTTATAGACCAATAAGATTAATGTTATGGAGTGGCCAGCCCAATCCCCAGGACCTTAATCCAATAGAAAAGTGGGGCAACATCAAAAATGCTGTTTCTGAGGTAAAACCAAGAAATGCAGAGGAATTGTGGAATGTTGTCTAGTGGTCCTGGGCTGGAATATCTGTTCACATGTGCAAGAAGTTGGTCGACTCCATGCAACACAGATGTGAAGCAGTTGTCAGAAACAGTGGTTATCCAGTGTATCCGGAAAGTATTCAAAGTGCTTCACTTTTTCCACATTTTATGTTATAGCCTTAATCAAAAATGGATGAAATTGATTTTTTTCCTCAAATGTCTACACACAATACCCCATAATGACGATGTGAAAAAAGTTTTTCTTGAGATTTTTTTTTTTCAAATTTATTAAAATAAAATAAAAACTAAGAAATCACGTGTACATAAGTATTTACAACCTTTCCTTTACTATGTAACTCAAAATTGAGTTCAGGTGCATCAGGTGCTGTTTCTACTGATCATCCTTGAGATGTTTCTACAGCTTAATTGGAGTCCACCTGGGGTAAATTCAGTTAATTGGATATGATTTGGAAAGACATACACCTGTCTACATATAAGGTCCAACAGTTGACAGTCAGAGCACAAACCAAACATGTCAAACAGTCAAAGGAATTGTGTGTAGACCTCAGAAACAGGATTATTCCAAGGCACAAGTCTGGGGAAGTGTACAGAAAAATTTCTGCTGCATTAAAGTTCCGAATGAGGACATTTGCCTGCAGCGTCCATAAATGGAAGAAGTTCTGATCCACCAGGACCTATCAACAGCTGGCTGCACGTCTAAACTGAGTGATCAGGGGAGACGGGCCTTAGTCAGGGAGGTGACCAAGAACCTGATGGTCACTCTGTCAGAGCTCCAACTCTGACAGAATGATCTCCTCTCTTCTCTCTGTGGAGAGAGGAAAACCTTCCAGAGAATAACCATCTCTGCAGAAATCCACCAATCAGGCCTGTATGGTAGAATGGCCAGACTAAAGCCACTCCCTAGTATAAGGCACATGGCAGCCTGCCTGGAGTTTGTCAAAAGGGCTCTCAGATCATGAGAAACAGAATTTTCTGGTCTGATGAGACAAAGATTGAACGCTTTAGCTTGAATGCCAGGCGACATGTTTAAAGGAAACCAGGCACCATCCCGACCATACCTCCCTTGCTCCGGATTAACAGGAAGATAAAGGTTGGGAAAGAGAGGAACGTAGTAGCCAGTAAACCAGTATTGATCAGTGTGTCTGGTATTATATCACTCACTCATCTTCAACCGCTTTTCCGGGTTCGAGTTGCAGGGGCAACAGCTCCAGCAGGGGACCCCAGACTTACCTTTCCCGTACCACATTGACCACCTCTGACTGGGGGATTCCAAGGCGTTCCCAGGCCAGTGTGGAGATATAATCTCTCCACAGAGTCCTCGGTCTTTCCCGGGGTCTCCTCCCGGAGGCGCCCAGGAGGCATCCTTACCAGATGCCCGAACCACCTCAGCTGGCTTCTTTCTTTCCCCATGGATGACCGAACTAGCAGACTGTTTTTCTTTTTTACTTTCACCTTTGATAATTTGTGTGCTTCTTACCCTGTGTGCTACTATACAGTGCTGCTGGAACCTCAATTTCCCTGAGGGAGTCTTCCCAAAGGATCAGTAAAGTTCTATCTAATCTCTAATCTACAGTGAAGCATGGTGGTGGCAGCATCATGCTGTGGGGATGTTTTTCAGCAGCAGGAACTGGGAGACTAGTCAGGATTGAGGGAAAGATGAATGCAGCAAAGAACAGAGACATCCTGGATGAAAACCTGCTCCAGAGTGTTCTTGACCTCAGACTGGGGTGACTGTTCACCTTTCAGCAGGACAATGACCCTAAGCACACAGCCAAGATATCAAATGAGTGACTTCAGGACAACTCTGTGAATGTCCTTGAGTGGCCCAGCCGGAGCCCAGACCTGAATCTGATTGAACATCTCTGGAGAGATCTGAAAATGTCTGTGCACCGACACTCCTCATCCAACCTGATGGAGCTTGAGAGGTGCTGCAAAGAGGAACGGACAAAACTGCCCAAAGATAGGTGCACCAAGCTCATGACATTGAGGCTGTAATTACTGCCTAAGATGCATCAACAAAATATTGAGCAAAGGATGTGAATGCTTATGTTAATGTGATTTCTTTATATTATTATTATTATTGTTATTATTATTTCTAATAAATTTGCAAAATAAAAAAACTTTTTCATATCGTCATTATGGGGTGTTGTGAGTTTTGAGGGGGAAAAATGAATTTTATCCATTTTGGAAATAGGCTGTAACATAACCAAATGTGGAAAAAGTCAAGCACTGTGAATACTTTATGGATGCACTGTACAACTACATATTAGTTCAGTGATTTACATAAAAGCTAAATCTTAAAGCATTTTTCAGTTTATACTGTACAATAAATGTTTGTAAAGAAAAATGCAGACACTTTTTTGTTTTTTTTGAACAGTCTAATATTCCTTTTTCTTCACTTTCTGTAAAGTAATAACAAATTGGATAATTTTTTCTTCATGTTTTGGTTGGGAATAGAATGTGCAGCATTCTAGAGCTGCAACAAATGATTATTTGGATCATCGATGAATCTGATGGGGTTTCGACACAATTAATCGATTAATCGGATTAGCGGGGAATTTTTAAAAATGTGCCAGGGAAACAATTTTTCTCTCCTTCCATCACTTGAAAATCAACAAATTGCCAAATGTCCCTAGGCTGTTGACATATAAAATCATAAAGAATAAAACGGTTTATAATAAAGAACAAAAATAATTATTTCAAATGGCATTGCTTTATCAAAGTGCTGAGTTGCCATAAAACAACATTGAAACATATAAATGTTATAAAATATATGGTGAAAAAAGAGGTATTTTTGTCGCTGCAAATGAGCAATTAGCATAACCAGTTAACCATAAAACCTAAATCAGAAACTAGCCTGACTCATTATATGTGCAACATTCTCTGTGTAACTTGTAAACTGTGTGGTCATTTCACAATGACACATGTGACTCATGTCTCTTTCTTTAAAATTGTATTGTAGTATTATTAGTTATTATTACTATTATTATTGTTGCTATTATTAATATACGAGGTCTGTCAATAAAGTATAGGTCCTTTTTATTTTTTTCAAAAACTATATGGATTTCATTCATATGTTTTTACGTCAGACATGCTTGAACCCTCGTGCGCATGCGTGAGTTTTTCCACGCCTGTCGGTGACATCATTCGCCTGTGAGCACTCCTTGTGGGAGGAGTCGTCCAGCCCCTCGTCGGAATTCCTTTGTCTGAGAAGTTGCTGAGAGACTGGCGCTTTGTTTGATCAAAATTTTTTCTAAACCTGTGAGACACATCGAAGTGGACACGGTTCGAAAAATTAAGCTGGTTTTCGGTGAAAATTTTAATGGCTGATGAGAGATTTTGAGGTGATACTGTCACTTTAAGGACTTCCCACGGAGCGAGACGTCGCGCAGCGCTCCCAGGCGCCGTCGTCAGCCTGTTTCAAGCTGAAAACCTCCACATTTCAGGCTCTATTGATCCAGGACGTCGTGAGAGAACAGAGAAGTTTCAGAAGAAGTCGGTTTCAGCATTTTATCCAGATATTCCACTGTTAAAGGAGATTTTTTTAATGAAAGACGTGTGGACGGGTCCGCGTGTTGGGACGCAGCCGACGCGGTGCGGCGGCACAGGAAAAACACCTCCGTGTTGATAACCATTTGTAAAATCCAGGCGGCTTTTGATGGCTTTCAGTGGAGTGAGTATAGGAGAAATTGTTTAACAGCTGGACATGTTCCAACTTGTCCTTAAGGCTTCCAACGGAGGTGTTTTTCCTGTGCCGGAGCACCGCGCCGGCTGCGTCCCGACGCGCGGACCCGTCCGCACGTCTTTCATTAAAAAAATCTCCTTTAACAGTGGAATATCCGGATAAAATGCTGAAACCGACTTCTTCTGAAACTTCTCTGTTCTCTCATGACGTCCTGGATCAATAGAGCCTGAAATGTGGAAGTTTTCAACTTGAAACAGGCTGACGCCGGCGCCTGGGAGCGCTGCGCGACGTCTCGCTCCGTGGGAAGTCCTTAAAGTGACGGTATCACCTCAAAATCTCTCATCAGCCGTTAAAATTTTCACCGAAAACCAGCTTAATTTTTCGAACCGTGTCCACTTCGATGTGTCTCTCAGGTTTAGAAAACATTTTGATCAAACAACGCGCCAGTCTCTCAGCAACTTCTCAGACAAAGGAATTCCGACGAGGGGCTGGACGACTCCTCCCACAAGGAGTGCTCACAGGCGAATGACATCACCGACAGGTGTGGAAAAACTCGCGCATGAGGGTTCAAGCATGTCTGACGTAAAAACATGAATGAAATCCATATAGTTTTTGAAAAAAATAAAAAAAGACCTATAATTTATTGACAGACCTCATATAAATAAAAATAAGTAAAAAAATATAATTTGTAATACATTTGACTCTTTTATGACAACAAACGCTGAGCCATTAATTATTATACAGAAAACAAATGAACGAACATGCAGAAATACCAGCAGCTTAATGCTAACTTTAACATTGAAAACGCCATAGACATGCTAACGCGCTAGCATCAGCCTTAGCATAAAATACATCTCTCAACTGTTTCAGAAGAATATAACAGGTCAGTTTAACATAAAAAAGGTAAATATTCCTCACAGACATATGCTCTTTAGGGTTTTAGTGGAGAAAAATTAAGATAAAGCGAAATAAAACAAATGAAACCAATGAAGCAGCAGCTCGAAGCGATCCTTCATTGGTTCAAGATTCAAAGCAAAGCTCGGTTGATTGTATGGAAGAAACAAAACATTTGCGGTAAAACAAAGGTATTTAGCAACTAATCGATGACTAAATTAGTTGACAACTACTTTAATAATCGATTTTAATCGATTAACTCGCTTAGTTGTTTCAGCTCTACAGCATTCCCAATGCATTTGTGTGTGTGGAAATGAAAGCTGTTATTGAGATTTTGAGCTTTACTCACTTTTTTTTTACACACACTGATGTTGTTTTGAGCATCTTTTCCGACCACACTTTTCCCTCCAGTTAACTTTCCATTACTATGCTTTGATCCAGAATTCTGTGAACAGCCAGAGCATTCAGCAGTGACCTGTGGACAGTGTCCGTGAGTGTCTTCTGGACAGCCGTCATGTCAGCTGTCTTCCACAAGCTTGTGGTTGTGTGTACTGAACAGCGGTTAAGGAGCTTCATGGTATTCATACACGAGTATTGCTTGGCATGTCAAATGTGCTGTCCAGTTTTCACACCAAGCATGGAAAAATTAAACCGAGATAGCACGAAGAGTTTTTTTCTGCCTGATGTGCTATCACAGATGATATTCCAATAAGTCGTATCACTCGATCCTAATGCACGATATTTATATCACTTTTTATGCAGCCAAGCCCGGTGTTATGAAAAGTGCATTGGCAGGGAGGTTTAGCATCTACAAACAGAAAGGGGCAATCACATGACCTCCACCCTGCTGTTGGTTGGCTTGAATTAAAAGTTCAGACATCAAAACACAGGATAAGTAAACAAGAAATACAGCCACAGTACACTGAGGGATTGTTCAAAGTTAAAAGTCTTAACAGCCGAATCAAACTCGCATAACACACAGGCAAATGTGGCAAATGTGCAGACATAACAAGGTTGACTGAAATTACATTTCTAGGAACAGCTTTGCATGAAGCTGACTGTGACCCAACAAATAGTTCAATAGACATTGTATGAGCATTTGTGTAAAGTCAGGCAGAATACAAAGAATGTATTCACAATATGAGGAAAAGACCCTAGGTTGGATCGTAATGACCCAAACCAGTTGGAAAAAGTTCATATCATTGTTAATTTTCTTTATTATTTCTATCTGGCCTGTTCACACTCATGTTTGTAGTGACTTGTAACTTGCCCGACTGTTGTCACATCACTGATCAAGATGAAAATTGGATCCGATGTAGCACTGAACACAGACTTATTAAGAAAACATTCCCATATTTATAAATCATAATGTGACTAAACATTCTGCTCAGTAATCTGTTGAGAGACGAGTACTATCTGTTGACACACATTGTTATGATAATTCCAACACGTAAAATGGCTGTAGAACTTTAGGCCATGCAAGTACCTCATATTTTCTGCAATATTATAAACAAGCAAGTAATCAAACAATAACTAAAATGGACACTCAGTTATCAATGCTGATCAAAGTTCAACCCCTTTATTACATTTACTGATGCTGAAAAACTAATTCATGCATTTGTTTCCTCTAGGCTGGACTATTGTAATTCATTATTATCAGGTTGTCCTAAAAGTTCCCTAAAAAGCCTTCAGTTGGTTCAGAATGCTGCAGCTAGAGTACTGACGGGGACTAGCAGGAGAGAGCATATCTCACCCGTGTTGGCCTCCCTTCATTGGCTTCCTGTTAATGCTAGAATAGAATTTAAAATTCTTCTTCTTACTTATAAGGTTTTGAATAATCAGGTCCCATCTTATCTTAGGGACCTCGTAGTACCATATTACCCCATTAGAGCGCTTCGCTCTCAGACTGCGGGCTTACTTGTAGTTCCTAGGGTTTGTAAGAGTAGAATGGGAGGCAGAGCCTTCAGCTTTCAGGCTCCTCTCCTGTGGAACCAGCTCCCAATTCAGATCAGGGAGACAGATACCCTCTCTACTTTTAAGATTAGGCTTAAAACTTTCCTTTTCGCTAAGGCTTATAGTTAGGGCTGGATCGGGTGACCCTGGACCATCCCTTGGTTATGTTGCTTTAGACGTAGACTGTGTTTCATAATTATTGTATGGCCTTGCCTTGCAATGTGGAGCGCCTTGGGGCAACTGTTTGTTGTGATTTGGCGCTATACAAGAAAAAAGTTGATTGATTGATTGATTTACTAACATAAGCCCGCCACAATGTTTGAACCAAATTTGTTCCAAACTGTTTTGGTTTAAATAGTTATGACCTTGAGATGACCTTTCAGGGTCAGCTGAGATCTAATTTTATGTGACCAATAGCAATGTGATACGCGACTGCTATATTTGTGTTTAATAGGGCCGTTTCACACCTTGACGATTTAGCCAGCGTATGCCAACATATGAAAAATGTGCTGAATACTCTGGACATATTGAATACGTTAATGCGACTGTCACACCATAATTATTTATCCAGCGCATGCTAACAGCCCCGTTACCACCGAGTGGCCTAGGTCAGTGCTGCACGGCATGGTACAAGTTGGAGTGGTTAAGTCTGGTTTGGTCTGCATTTCCACCGCCAGCAGAACCCTTTTGTTTGGCAGGCAGAACACATAAATATTGACGAGCACATCATAGAGCAACCGTACGCTGTCATGTGGCGTTTCTTCTGATTATGTGGATGTGTTTTTGTCAGGCTGTGGTGATGAATCCGAATGAAACGAACAGGCCAGATTAAGACTTTATATTTACTCCGTGCGTGGATGGTTTTACAACCCCAATTCCAGTGAAGTTCGGACGTTGTGTGAAATGTAAATTAAAACAAATACAATGGTTTGCAAATCCTCTTCAACCTATATTCAGTTGAATACACCACAAAGACAAGATATTTAACCCGGTTTGACCCACTGGCAACAACTGTTGCCTAAGTGTATCACTGTCATTTTTGACACACAATTAAAAAATCTTAAAGGTACTAATGCAACTTTTTCCATAACTCCAAAAAAATCTGGGCATAAACGGGTTAATGTTCAAACTGATAGACATTTTTATTTTTGTGCAAATATTTGCTCAGTTTGAAATGCCTGCAACACATTTCAGAAAAGCTGGGACAGGGGCAACAAAAGACTGGGAAATTTGATGAATGCTCAAAGAACACCTGTTTGGAACATTCCACAGGTGAACAGGTTAATTGGAAACAGGTGAGTGTCATGATCATCATCCCTTAGTTATTCTGCTATAGACTTGGACTGTTGGGGGGTTCCCATGATGCACTGAGTGTTTCTTTCTCTTTTTGCTCTGTATGCACCACTCTGCATTTAATCATTAGTGATTGATCTCTGCTCCCCTCCACAGCATGTCTTTTTCCTGGTTCTCTCCCTCAGCCCCAACCAGTCCCAGCAGAAGACTGCCCCTCCCTGAGCCTGGTTCTGCTGGAGGTTTCTCTCTGTTAAAAGGGAGTTTTTCCTTCCCACTGTTGCCAAGTGCTTGCTCACAGGGGGTCATTTTGACCATTGGGATTTTTACGTAATTATTGTATGGCCTTGCCTTACAATATAAAGCGCCTTGGGGCAACTGTTTGTTGTGATTTGGCGCTATATAAATAAAATTGATTGATTGATTGATTGATGATTGGGTATAAAAGGACATCCCCAAAAGGCTCAGCCATTCACAAGCAAAGATGAGGCGAGAATCACCACTTTGTGAACAACTGTGTGAAAAAATAGTCCAACAGTTTAAGAACAATGTTTCTCAATGTTCAATTGCAAGGATTTTAGGGATTCCATCATCTACAGTCCACAATATAATCAGAAGATTCAGACAATCTGGAGGACTTTCTACATGTAAGCGGCAAGGCCGAAAACCAACATTGAATGCCTGTGACCTTCGATCCCTCAGGCGGCACTGCATTAAAAACCGACATCATTGTGTAGAGGATCTTACTGCGTGGGCTCAGGAACACTTCAGAAAACCATTGTCAGTTAACACAGTTCATCGCTACATCTACAAGTGCAAGTTAAAACTCTACCATGCAAAGCAAAAGTCATACATCAATAGAAACGCCGCTGCCTTCTGTGGGCCCGAGCTCATTTGAAATGGACAGATGCAAAGTGGAAAAGTGTGCTGTGGTCTGAGTCCATATTTTAAATTGTTTTGGGAAATCATGGACGTCGTGTCCTCTGGACAAAAGATGAAAAGACACATTCTGCCCATGTTACAACGCGTGGCTTCGTAGTAAAAGAGTGTGGGTACTAGACTGGCCTGCCTGCAGTCCAGACCTGTCACCCATTGAAAACGTGGTGCATTATGAAGTGCAAAATACGACAAGGGAGACCCCGGACTGTTGAACTGAAGTCGTTCATCGAGCAAGAATGGGAAAGAATTCCACCTACAAAGCTTCAACAATTAGTGTCCTCAGTTCCACGCTTATTGAGTGTTGTTAGAAGGAAAGGTGATGTAACACAGTGGTAAACATACCACTGTCCCAGCTTTTTTGAAACTTGTTGCTGGCATCCATTTCAAAATGAGCAAATATTTGCACAAAAACAAAGTTTATCAGTGTGAACATTAAATATCTTGTTTTTTTGGTGTATTCAATTGAATATATTGTTGTGTGTAAAAGTTTGGGCACCCCTGATGATTTCCATGATTTTATTTTATAAATCATTGGTTGTTTGGATCAGCAATATCAGTTAAATATATCATATAGCAGACAAACACAGTGATATTTGAGAAGTGAATTGAAGTTTATCAGATTTACAGAAAGTGTGCAATAATTCTTTAAACAAAATTTGGCAGGTGCATAAATTTGGGCACCCCAACAGAAAAAAATGCATCAATATTTAGTAGATCCTCCTTTGCAGAAATAACAGCCTCTAAATGCTTCCTATAGCTTCCAGAGAGACTCTGGATTCTGGTTGAAGGTATTTTGGACCATTCTTCTTTATAAAACATCTCAGGTTTCTTGGTTTCCGAGCATGGACAGCCCACTTAAAATCACACCACAGATTTTCAATAATATTCAAGTCTGGGGACTGGGATGGCCATTCCAGAACATTGTACTTGTTCCTCTGCATGAATGCCTTAGTAGATTTGGAGTTGTGTTTAGGGTTGTCTTGTTGAAAGATCCAGCCCTGGTGCAACTTCAACTTTGTCACTGATTCTTAATATTGTTCTCAAGAATCTGCTGATATTGACTGGAATCCATGTGACCCTTAACTTTAACAAGATTCCCAGTACCTGTACTGCCCACATAGCCACACAGCATGATCAATCAGTCAATTCGGTTCAGCTTATCTGAGATTTTTCTTGGCCTGCCACTTTGGGCCATAACTAGTACTGTATCTTTGGTCTTCCATTTCTTCACTATGTTCCTCACAGTGGAAACTGACAGCTGAAATCTTTGAGATAGCTTTTTGTATCCTTCCCCTAAAGTGTGATGTTGAACAATCTTTGTTTTCAGGTCATTTGAGAGTTGTTTAGAAGAGATGCAAAGAGGAGAAACATTTGTAAACGGCCACTTTAAATACCCTTTTTCATGATTGTATTCACTTGTGTAAGGAGGTCAAGGGTCAGTGAGTTTACCAAACCAATTTGTTTTCCAATAATTAGTGCTAAATGTATTCAAATCAATAAAATGACATGTGTGCCCAAATTTATGCACCTGCCTAATTTTGTTTAAATAATTATTGCACACTTTCTGTAAATACTAGAAACTTCTCAAATATCAGTGTGTTTGTCTGCTATATGATATATTTAACTGAAATTTCTGATCCAGACAACCAATGATTTATAAAAGAAAATCATGAAAATTATCAGGGGTGCCCAAACTTATACATAAAACTGTAGGTTGAAGAGGAAATCATTGTATTCTATTTTTATTTACATTTTACACAACGTCCCAACTTCATTGGAATTGGGGTTGTAATATTTGTCACAGTCTGATCTGTTCACACGAGGACTGCAGCTTTGAGCCAATCAATGGGCAGCATCAAGAGATGTATTTTGACTTATGAGTAACTTACAAGAAACGTGTGTCAACAGTCATTTAACTTACAACTTATGTCCCATGTATGCAGGCTGTATAAGATATACGTTGTCATACATCGAAAATATTGTGCATCCCCAAAACCTTTTGATGTACTTGCCGTATTACAATGTATATGAGCATGCTCCAACCTGCTCTTAATTTATACAAAACTTATCCATATCTTAATACACATATGTCAGTGTTTTTAATGGAGTTATATTGTTTGCATACTGACAAACACACAGGTCTGAATATAATACAACCCTCCCACCAATATGATCTTTAATTCCACTTCTGTTCAGTTTACGAGCAAATCACATTTTACACGTTAGCGCTAAACAGGTTAATACAGCATAACCTGTTAAGATTTTTGTGTAAATTCAACTAATCCAGGATAAGAGTGTATGTGCTTTAATTTTTGTTTTTACCCCCTCAAAGACAGTGAAGCATGTATTTTCTTTTGCCCTGTTTTATCCCCACACCTATAGCACATATCAAAGCTTAGCTTTTACATCCTGCTCCACCCCTAGTGGAGAGCCGCTGTGATACGGGAATCTGAATGCTGTTCACTGACATAATCTCTCTTACAGGTGGCATGATAGGTTAGTGGCACAGTTGCCTCACAGAAAGAAGGTCATGAGATCTATTCCCAACTGGTCCTTTCTGTCTGTAGTTTGCATGCCCCCCCCCCTCATAGTTGTGTGGGTTTCCTCTCACTTCCAAAGACATGCAGGTTAGGTGAATTGGATACTTTAAAGGTGTGTACACCCTGCCTCGTGCCCTATGACTGCTGTGGTCAGCTCTGAACCCCCCCCCCCATGACCTTTGATTGGCGTAAGCCAGTACAGTAAATGAATGAATACACCCACAGTAGTGGTGGTGATCCAAAGGGCAGCCGTGTTTACCTGCTCACTTCAGTGGATTCCTCAGCCGACTGGCCCAGAGGCTCCGGTGCCTGTGTGTCTGCTGTCTACGCCGGAGACATTCTTAGCTTGATATCACTGCCGCATGTTTAACAAAGATGTTGAAAGGCCCATATTGAAGCAAGACGAGAAGGGGGGGTAGCAGAAAAGGGAGAGACTGAGGGGGAGGAAGGGTGAGATGGGTACTGTCCCGCCTCACAAAACTCACCACCGTCAGGGAGTCAGAAGACTTGAAGTTTCGTGCATGTTGAAGGAGAGCAGATGTTAACTTCTGTGTAAGTTTGTGAACTTGGCTTGACCCACTGCAGGCACGTGTGTGTGTGTTCATGTATGGTGAAGTGTGTGAGAAACATCATGCATGCTGCGCTCACATGCTGGTTTTGGAATGACAGACTGTATTTTTGTCATTGCCTAAACAAAGGAGGGTTTATTCGACTTTGCATTTTCATCCATGGATCAGTTTCTGACTGAATGGTTGCCATCCAGGTGCCTAGGTAGTGTGGTGGATGCAGCAACACATGGCACCAGCACATGCTCCCAGACTTGACTTGACATTAAGCGCCTTGGGGCAACTGTTTGTTGTGATTTGGCGCTATATAAAAAAAAAATTGATTGATTGATTGATTGATCTGCAACTTTTCGTCAAGATGTTAATTTTTAAAGTCTTTGTAGCACATCTGCCAACTAGGATGATAAAGTATTTATTATAATATTACATACAAATTAGTATGACATTCAACAGTAACTTGGAAATAGTACCCATGGGCATGAAGACGCTACAGGCTATGGCAGATAGGTTGGGTACGTAGGATGTGGTCACATTTATTGAGGATATAAAATTCTTGGTAAACAATGCCTGGTAGTAATCTGGCCTTTGGTTCCAACAACCTTGATCCTAAAGACCTAAACCTTCACCTGAACATTTTAACGTTGGCTGGCCTTGCCAGAGTAATTCTTGTATCCACCTCTGAATGTGTTTTGCCCAAATCAAGTTGAAAAATCAGTTCCTTCACCTTTGCCAGAATTTGAAGGTTGGCCTTCATCCAGATACCAAGCTTGGTAGGAATCATCCAGAGGGCCTGAGGAGCAGGTCAACAAACAGGTAGACATGGCTTTGATGCCAATGACTGACCTTTGCCAGAGTTAACCTTGCATGGATAACTCCCACCTGTATATATCAGATGTTCCAGGGCATGAAAAGTCGGGCTTTAACATATCGTTTTCATGAAACAATGCATTGAATTCCAGCGGTATGTTTCTGGGTAACACAGCTGATATTTTAAAACATTACAAACATGAAATCAAGATGTAGTCCAAATTTTTAGGCAATAGCAAATCCACATTGACGCATCCACCATTTTCTTCTGACCAGAACTTTGGTATTGGGAATGTGCCACTGCTCAGCACCCTGAAACAGCCAGACTAAGTCTGAAGTGTGCTGAGCCGCTGGCCAATCAGTGGGCCTTTTTTAATCACTGACATATGAACACTACGGCTTGGTTCTCCATCTATTGCATGCACCATGAATCACGCCCTGCTTTTTCTGGGTCAGGCTCAACATTTCTCAATCGCCTCTCATGTATTTTTTTTTTTTCTTCTTCTTCAGCTGGTAACTGTACAGCACATTAGTACTCCTGAATACAGAAAATGTTTTTCATCTTTCAGCTAACCCTGTTTTGTTCAGGGTCACCACAGCGGAGCCCATACACATCCACATAAGGATTTGGCACAAGTTTTACACCAGATGCCCGTCCTGACCCAGCTCCAGTTCTACATGGAGAAAAACACAAAGCACCTGGTCTTCCAAAGAGGCCTCCTATTCAAGCACTGATCAGGACCTACCCTGCTTAGCTTGTGAGATCTGACATGATCAGGAAACACAAAGCAGAGCAGCTGCTGAATACAGAAAATGTTAACAAAAATTATTAAGAGTAACACCTAAGTGTGTCATCATTCATTATTCAGAACAAACATCAAGATTATCCATGCACACATTGTTCAGTCATGCATTGCTGAATAAGGCTCATTGTTTTTATGATGAGTGAGCCTTTGGCCCTTTGGCATGTTTACTCCGGAACATCCATGTATACGAGGTCTGTGAGAAAAGTATCCGACCTTTTTATTTTTTTCAAAACTATATGGATTTGATTCATATGTTATTACGTCAGCCAAGCTTGAACCTTCGTGCGCATGCGTGAGTTTTTTCACGCCTGTCGGTTGCGTCATTCGCCTGTGGGCAGGCTTTGAGTGAGCACTGGTCCACCCCTCTCGTCGTTTT
The DNA here is from genome assembly GCF_902500255.1 of Thalassophryne amazonica. Taxonomy (NCBI): domain Eukaryota; kingdom Metazoa; phylum Chordata; class Actinopteri; order Batrachoidiformes; family Batrachoididae; genus Thalassophryne; species Thalassophryne amazonica. The sequence goes on from NC_047111.1 coordinate 5,880,510, forward strand.
TTCATTGCGAGGAAATGGCGGAATGATTTGGGCTTTGTTCCATCTGAATTTTTTCAGAAACTGTTAGAGACAGGCAGCTGGAAACCATTCGGAAAATTCATTTGGCTTTCGGTGAAAATTTTATGGGCTTCACAGAGATTAAGGAGTGTTACTACAGCTTTAAGGACGGCCCACAATGGTGCACGGCGCACCGCACTCCGAGCCGCAGTCGACAGGCTGAAACTACCATTTCATTTCTAAACGGGTGGCTGTGTGGATCCGGGACCTTCGTGTGCAATTTCTCTGGTTATCACAAGAGCTGGACATCAGCCATTTTACGGCAGATTTCACTTTTACCAAGAGATTTTGTCATGGAAAGCCGTGCGGAGGCTTCGCGCGTCACGACGGATTCGCTGATGGAGCGAGACAAAGAACACCTCTGTTTTGGAGTGTTAAAGGACAAGTTGGGACATGCCCAGATCTCCACAATTTCTCTTATACTCATTCGACTGGTAAGCCACTGAAAGCCGAGATAGGCATGTCCCAACTTGTCCTCTGACACTCCAAAACGGAGGTGTTCTTTGTGTCGCTCCATCAGCGAATCCGTCATGACGCGCGAAGCCTCCGCGCGGTTTTCCATGACAAAATCTCTTGTTAAAAGTGAAATCTGCCAGAAAATGGCTGATGTCCAGCTCTTGTGATAACCAGAGAAATTGCACACGATGGTCCCAGATCCACACAGCCTTCTGTTTAGAAATGAAATGGTCGTTTCAACCTGTCGATCGCGGATCGGAGCGTAGCGCGCCGTGTGCCATTGTGGGCCGTCCTTAAAGCAGTAGTATCCTTAATCTCTGTGAAGCCCATAAAATTTTCACCGAAAGCCAAATGAATTTTCCGAATGGTTTCCAGCTGCCTGTCTCTAACAGTTTCTGAAAATATTCTGATGGAACAAAGCCCAAATCATTCCGCCATTTCCTTGCAATGAGAAAACGACGAGAGGGGTGGACCAGTGCTCACTCAAAGCCTGCCCACAGGCGAATGACGCAACCGACAGGCATGAAAAAACTCACGCATGCGCACGAAGGTTCAAGCTTGGCTGACGTAAAAACATATGAATCAAATCCATATATTTTTGCATAAAATAAAAAGGTCGGATACTTTTATAACAGACCTCGTATTTGCCAGGTTTGGTGAAAATAAGAGTGAATTTTTTTTATTTAAAAATGTATTTTTTCACCTTTGAGTTCAGTGACATTGACCTTTGCCTGAATTAATCCTTTAAGGGCAGTTCCAGGGTTGACTTTACGAGGGCTGTCAATAAAGTAACGGTCCTTTTTATTTTTTTCAAAAACTATATGGATTTCATTCATATGTTTTTACGTCAGACATGCTTGAACCCTCGTGCGCATGCGTGAGTTTTTCCACGCCTGTCGGTGACGTCATTAGCCTGTGAGCACTCCTTGTGGGAGGAGTCGTCCAGCCCCTCGTCGGAATTCCTTTGTCTGAGAAGTTGCTGAGAGACTGGCGCGTTGTTTGATCAAAATTTTTTCTAAACCTGTGAGACACATCGAAGTGGACACGGTTCAAAAAATTAAGCTGGTTTTCAGTGAAAATTTTAACGGCTGATGAGAGATTTTGAGGTGATTCTGTCGCTTTAAGGACTTCCCACGGTGCGAGACGTCGCTCAGCGCTCTCAGGCGGCGTCATCAGCCTGTTTCAAGCTGAAAACCTCCACATTTCAGGCTCTATTGATCCAGGACGTCGTGAGAGAACAGAGAAGTTTCAGAAGAAGTCGGTTTCAGCATTTTATCCGGATATTCCACTGTTAAAGGAGATTTTTTTTTAATGAAAGACGTGTGGACGGGTCCGCGCGTCGGGACGCAGCCGACGCGGTGCGGCGGCACAGGAAAAACACCTCCGTGTTGATAACCATTTGTAAAATCCAGGCGGCTTTTGATGGCTTTCAGTGGAGGGAGTATATGAGAAATTGTTTAACAGCAGGACATGTTCCAACTTGTCCTTAAGGCTTTCAACAGAGGTATTGACAGACCTCGTATATCCATATACCACTGTTGGTGGAAATTCGCCAAAGGACCTGCGAGTTGTAGGGAAACAAATGCATAAATGTTGGTGAAATTATAATGTGTGCAAATATTTTTGGCATCCTATTGCATCATCTTTACTTTGAGTTGAAAAATTATGCCTAAGATTTTTGTTAAGTATTGTCAATACATTTATACATGTATCATATCTTCGATCATTTATTATATCCTTGCGTTTAACCAGGTAAAGTCTAATTGAAATTTAAATTATTAAATTTTTTAAAAATCTCTTTTACGAGAGACCTGGCCAAGTTGCATTTTTTCCCCCCAGAATATTCAAGCCAGTCCTCCAATTTATATTTGAAATTAACATATATGGTGGAAAATACTGCATTTAACATCTGTGGCCACAAGATTGAAACAGCTACACACATGACAAGCTGCTCCTCTATACGTATGTGAAAGAGGTACACAAGGTGGCGGCAGTGCACCCATTAAACTGGATGCCCACTGCCATAAAACATTAAGATCTGAATGCGAAGCACATGTTAGGTCTTTATGGGACTTTTACACGGAGCACCATTCCTTCCTGTTTAATCCTGAATAGCAAATTGGGACACATTTTGAAGCATCATGGTAACTTCTTGGTCCATCTTTGTGAATCTTCAACAAACGTGGAATACGTAATAGTTACAGCCATCATCGGCACCCGATTTAAAAAATTTCACCCAGATTCTCAAAATCATTGATAGTATGTAGTAACTTTAGGGTATTTGTAGTCTTCAGTCATGTTTGAACTTCTTTAAACAGGGTATTCATAGTGACTAAGGTTTGAAACGTGTTTGATCGTGCTCCATCAGGGTAAAAATTTGAAGCCAAACCAGCATTTGTTTTGATTTTTGATCATGTCTGGCCAAGGGTGCAGCTCCTTTCGTTTATTTTCAGGGGACTTGCCAGGTCTTCAACTTATGAGGCATGGAAGACAAGCCAGAACAAGATGTTTCATCTCATTTTTGCACTTTTTTGTATAATGAACAATCACAGTAGAATGGCACCCTGTGGAAAAGCCTTGTTAGAGAATGAGTAAAATGAATAAATCATGCTCTCAAAATGAAAGATGATGCTCTTGAATAAGCAAAGGGAATATAAATTTCTTAATAATTAGCACGCCACTTATTTGCACTTTGCAGGAAAGGCAGACCAACAACACCTAGGACAACTAGGCTACAATAAGACTAGCTAACCTTTAAAATTTATAGGTGTTTTAACATGTTTAATTACATTTAATGAGATGAACGTGCACAGTGCCAACAAGAAGCACTTTACTCTTCAATTCTGTGTGCCTCATACATTAACATTAATTAGCCCATTAGCTTCCACTCGCTAATGCGGTATTTGCATTATGAATAAACAATGTCCTTTGATTTGTGTTGCATGAAACAGTGGCACCACCTTTAAAAGATAAATGTGACTTATAGATTTGTGTGACTTTTAGCAACATGTTGGTTTGCTTTTTCAACTCTTCACGATGCATTTTGAGCAGATTCGACTAATACTTCAGTGCAACACTTTAGAAAATATGGGAAATAGGCTTGCTTCAAAGCAGTACAGCAAAACATTGATTTGTAAGATAATGAGGTGGCAAATAGAAAACTGAAACATGGCTACACCGCTACCATTCAAAAGGTCAAACTTCTCTAGCATCTGTTGAGTATCTCCCATGGTTGTCTCCCTAGAGAGGTCTTCTAGGCATGCCCAACAGGGAGTAGGCCTTGAGGAAGACCCAGAGCATGCTGGAGGGACTTCAGTTTGCTTAATATTTGAATAATTAAACTAAGACTGATCTGGTACTGAAAGGAAAAGTTAGTAGGTTTCCAAGATTCATTCAGGCAGATAAACAACTTGCAAAGAACAAAATGACTTCATTTTTGACACCAAAGAAAGTGTGTGTGTGTGGGCAGGATCATTCAAAGCCAAAATTGGAGGTGTTTTCACTGCATCTTGCATTCCATTTGGGGACAAAAAGTTGATCCACAAAGGGTTTCATTTGAAGGGCTGACTGCTTTTGATTGGGGTTGAGTTTGGGCATGTTGCTGGTTTGGTGAAGGTTGGAATTAGTCTACAGTCATTGACTGTAAGCCAAAGCAGAGTCCTGCAAAGTGACAAAAACAAGTTGTGTGTGTTTGATAGGAGGATGGAGTGGCTTCAAAGCGGCGAGTCGGCATTCTCTGGGCCCAGCCTGTTTACACTGCTCAGTGGAGTCTGCATTCCTCAGTCTCGTTTTTTCCACAGCATTCCATGAAAAGCTCCGTGCTCCTGGCTGCGTGCCCACACCTCAGCGACGTTGACTCCCCCACCACACACACACACCACCCCCTACCCAGATAGGCCCTACATACCACCATACACACAACGCCACTTGGCGATTAAAACGAGATGGTGATCCAGCTGGACCCGGAACAGCAGCACGTAATGGAGCCCATCAGCAGGTCACACACATCGTGACCAGAGAGGAAGTCTCCTTCAACGCTTCCTTCTCTTCAGGTGGCCATCCAGGCGCTCACACGCCACTTTTTGTTTTGGCGATGTCACATAGAAAGCATCTGCCCCGAGTCAATTTGAGAAGCTCTCAGCCAAATCCATGACCATAAATCACACCGCTTCAGCGCCTGCCTCAACACCAAAGTGAAACGCAGCGGTGAAAAAGAAAATTATGCTGCCAATGTGTTGCAATCCAGTGGCGGCCACATTAAAGAGATTCTCTGTTGATGTGTTTGCAAGTATTTACTGGCGTGTTGCTAAGGATGCGCTGCGTGCGTGCTTGGCTAATGTGCCCACATAAACATTTGCAAAAAGTAAAAATAACATGGAAAAGTCCTTTATTTAGTTGTTGTGTTTACTTGCTCTTCGCCTTTCTGACTGCTTTTCTCCAGCGTCGGCCACAGGTGATTATGGGATTCTTTGTGGGGTGGATTGGATTCATGACTCGGAGACTCAGAGTCAGTCAGTGACATCTGTGGACGAATATGCCACAACTGGATTAAATTAGAGATCTTCACTTAAAAAAAAAATAGCAACTGATGACAAGAGGACAGCAAAAACATCTATCGTAACGCGTGATTTCATCCAGCTTTGCAGCTTCATGTGTGCAGTATGAAGCACTGGGCAAAGAGCTTCAGCATGATTAAAAACTATTTTTCTTCAAAAAGAGGCCGCAGAAATGATCCACAGTTTCTAAATCTTCAAAGGTGGTTCTTATCGTAAATATAAATACAGTGTCAGCTGTTTATATTTAAAACAGAATTCTTTTGGAGTGAATTATCTCTTACCTACAAAATAATCAGGTTTTTCTAACACTGGAAGTATGTTAACCCCTTTAATACACTGATGTCTTTAGTAACACAGACAAGCTATTTCCAAATTTCAGAATGACAGGGCCCACATTGACATCTGAAAATCTTCTGGGGCTCCCACCCAAACCTTTCATCACAATTTTGATTAACATATGACACCTAGCTGAATTATTTCCACATGTATAAGGTAGGCAAGAGAAATGACAGGATACACTGAACAAAAATAGAAACGCAACAATTTTGTTTTTGCTCCCATTTTTCATGAACGGAACTCAAAGGACTAAAAGATTTTCTATATACACAAAAGACCCATTTCTCTCAAATATTGTTCACAAATCTGTCTAAATCTGTGTTAGTGAGCACTGCTCCTTTGCCGATATAATCCATCCCACCTCACAGGTGTGGCATATCAAGAAGCTGATTAGACAGCATGATTGGGCTGGCCACAACAAAAGGCCACTCTGAAATGTGTAGTTTTGTGCAGAGGAGGAGCTTGACCGGTCCTTCCAGCATCGGCGCTTCTGTTGCAATTCTTGGATATGTTGCACTTCAAACTCTGACACGTCTGTTCTGACTGAGGTGCACCAGGCACAGCTTCTTCCCTGGAGGCAGGGGGATGTTACAGTGCTTCAGGGTAGCCTTGAGGGTATCCTTGACGCGTGTCTTCTGACCTCTATGAAAATGCTTCCGTGAGCTCCCCATAGAAGAGACGCTTTGGGAGATGGCTGTCATCCATGTGGAGTACCTGGCCGGCCCATCACAGCTGGGACCGCATGAGTGTGGCATGAATGCTCTTCATCTGGGATCGCTTGAGTACCTCTGTGTCCAGAACTTTGTCCTGCCACTTGATGCGTAACCGCATTCTCAGGCATCTAATGTGGAAGGCTGTCTGCTGTGGCGACTGTAGAATGTCCATGTTTCACTGGCGAACAGTTGAGATGGGAGCACCATGGCATGATACAGTTTCAACTTGGTCTGCAGGCTTTGTCCGCGTTGCTCCCATACCCAGTCTCAGAGTCTGCTCAAAGGCTGCACTGGCTCTGCCAAACCTGTAGGCCTCCTTGTCAATGTTGGCAGAGTGTGCTTCCCAGGTAGACAAGCTTGTCTGCCACAACAAGTCTCTGTCCCTTGACCATTATGACGGTCTCTGTGTAGGGGACTCCTGGTGGCAAGAACTCTGTGTTGTTCGTGGATTTTGTAAGCACACCTTGGAGAACAGGTCCATGCTTTCCTGCATATCAGACTGTGTACTGGCATTTAATGCACAATCATCTGCAAGAGAAAGTCACAGGTGGTGTCTTGCTGTACTTTGGTTTTGGCTTGCAACGTCTGCAGGTTGAAGAGCTTCCTGTCAGTCCGGTACCTGAAGCCAATACTGATGTCTCATCCCGGAAGGTGTCATTCAGCATGGCAGAGAACATCATGCTGAACATGGTAGGGGCCAGCACACAGCCTTGCTTTACACCATTAGACACAGAGAAGGGCTGGGAGTACTCTCCATCCTGGACCCTCACATACATGCCATCATGGAACTGTTGGACCAGTGAGATGAACTTGGCAGGGCATCCGTACTTGACCATGATCTTCTCAAAACCCTGCGGCAGACAGCGCTGAATGCTTTCATCAGATCAATGAAGGTAGTGTAGAGACCGACATTCTGCTCCTGACACTTCTCTTGTAGTTGCTGCGCAGTGAAGATCATGTCCACGGTGCTACGTCCAGTCCTGAAACCACACTGGCTCTCTGGTAGCAGGTCTTGCTCAAGATGTGCATTGAGGTGGTTAAGCGTGATTCTTGTGAACAGTTTCATATCAATGGAGAGCAGTGAGATGTCACAGTAGTGTTGCATATTTTCCTGTTTCCTTTTTGCTTCTATAGGTGGATAATCGAGGTGTCTTTGTATTCCTGAGGGAGATTTTCTTGGTGCCATATGGACTGGAACAGCTCCATGAGGTGCTCGGTCATGCGCAGGCCACCAGAGGTGAAGATCTCAGCAGGGAGCGAGTCAGCATCAGGTGCCTTACTGCTGGACAGATGCTTGATGGCTTTCACCACCTCATCTTCAGTTCAGACTGGCTGGGCCACTCAAGAACATTCACAGAGTTGTCCTGAAGCCACTCCTTTGATATCTTGGCTGTGTGCTTAGGGTCATTGTCCTGCTGAAAGATGAACTGTGGCCCCAGTCTGAGCTCAGGAGCACTCTGGAGCAGGTTTTCATCCAGGATGTCTCTGTAAATTCCTGCATTCATCTTTCCCTCAATCCTGACTAGTCTCCCAGTGCTGCTGAAAAACATTCCCACAGCATGATGCTGCCACCACCATTCTTCACTGTAGGGATGGTGCCTGGTTTCCTCCAAACATGATGCCTGACATGTATGCCAAAGGGTTCAGACCAGAGAATTTTGTTTCTCCTGGTCTGATAGTCCTTCTGATGTCTTTGGCAAACTTGACAATTCCTTTGACTTCATGCTTGGTTTGTGCTCTGACATGCACTGTCAGTTATGGGACCTTATTTGTGTGTGTGTCTTTCCAAATCATGTCCAATCAACCGAATTCATTCCAGGTGGACTCCAATTAAGCTGCAAAAACATGTCAAGGATGATCAGTGGAAACAGGATGCACCTGAGCTCAATTTTGAGCCCAAGTGCAAGGCAAAAGCTGTGAATACTTATGTATGCGTGGTTTCGTGTTTGTTTTGTTTTGTTTTTTTTTTATATAAATTTGCTCAAAAATCTCAAAGGTTTTTCACATTGTCATTATGGGGTGTTGTGCATAGAATTTTGATGATTTTTTTTTTTTATTTATTTCATCCATTTTGGAATAAGGCTGTAACATAACAAAATATGAGAGAAGTGAAGTGCTGTGATTACTTTCATATATATATATATATATATCCTCTGAGAACTACTTTGACATCACAATTGCTACTGGTAGAAACTGCAATTCTACCATATATATATATGGTAGAAGTAGTTCTCAGAGGAGATTGTAACTAAAGTTACATTGAGTTTGAAAACCAAAATTTTGGAAGATGTTCCATTTCACATACTTGAAATACACGATGTTTGATGAGGCAGAACTACAACACTGTTTTAATTGCTGAATAAAGCAAAATAGGACTGTGACTTCCCAAGTGATATTTTATTCCATTTCTGATCAGTGTTTACTTCTTTCAGGTATCATTGATCTCTGTTGTTACAGTTTGTACTGGTAGAAACTCTGATCTAAATGTTGTCAGAGTAGTACTCAGAGTAAGTAAGTAAAGGCAAAATGGAGTTTCTGCTGGTAGAGACTCCGATGGCATTCTCTACTGGTACAATCACAGTTTCTAGCAGATCACAGTTTCTACCTTGACATACACTCAACAAAAATATAAACGCAACACTTTTGGTTTTGCTCCCATTTTGTATGACATGAACTCAAAGATATAAAACTTTTTCCACATACACAATATCACCATTTCCCTCAAATATTGTTCACAAACCAGTCTAAATCTGTGATAGTGAGCACTTCTCCTTTGCTGAGATAATCCATCCCACCTCACAGGTGTGCCATATCAAGATGCTGATTAGACACCATGATTAGTGCACAGGTGTGCCTTAGACTGCCCACAATAAAAAGCCACTCTGAAAGGTGCAGTTTTATCACACAACACAATGCCACAGATGTCGCAAGATTTGAGGGAGCGTGCAATTGGCATGCTGACAGCAGGAATGTCAACCAGAGCTGTTGCTCGTGTATTGAATGTTCATTTCTCTACCATAAGCCGTCTCCAAAGGCGTTTCAGAGAATTTGGCAGTACATCCAACCAGCCTCACAACCGCAGACCACGTGTAACCACACCAGCCCAGGACCTCCACATCCAGCATGTTCACCTCCAAGATCGTCTGAGACCAGCCACTCGGACAGCTGCTGAAACAATCGGTTTGCATAACCAAAGAATTTCTGCACAAACTGTCAGAAACCGTCTCATGGAAGCTCATCTGCATGCCCGTCGTCCTCATTGGGGTCTCGACCTGACTCCAGTTCATCGTTGCAACTTCACACAGCCATTGAAGAGGAGTGGACCAACATTCCACAGGCCACAATTGACAACCTGATCAACTCTATGCGAAGGAGATGTGTTGCACTACATGAGGCAAATGGTGGTCACACCAGATACTGACTGGTATCCCCCCCCAGTAAAACAAACTGCACCTTTCAGAGTGGCCTTTTATTGTGGGCAGTCTAAGGCACACCTGTGCACTAATCATGGTGTCTAATCAGCATCTTGATATGGCACACCTGTGAGGTGGGATGGATTATCTCAGCAAAGGCGAAGTGCTCACTATCACAGTTTTAGACTGGTTTGTGAACAGTATTTGAGGGAAATGGTGATATTGTGTATGTGGAAAAGGTTTTAGATCTTTGAGTTCATCTCATACAAAATGGGAGCAAAACCAAAAGTGTTGCGTTTATATTTTTGTTGAGTATATATACTTATTAATTCCTGTTTGTTGTCTATGTGGAGTAATGCCTTATTCTGTAAACCTACAAAATCATCAGGTTTATATATATAATGTTTGAGACACCAGAGATTTGACATATTCTTCTTTTTTAATTGTGTGGGGTTTTTTTTTCTTAAACAACACTCGAGATTTGAAACTTTGTTGACATGGGAATGTTTCACAATTTATTCCAAGTGTACATGCTGTGCTTTAAAACAGTCATTAGAGATTACCTGTAAAGAAATGTGTAGTTTGTAGGATGTCATTTGTTCTGAACAGATGACATGATGGGGATACTTCAAAGGGTTTGTCAGAAAAGTGATTGATGCCCTAAAGTCAGGTTGAGAAAAGCAGATAACTGGGTTTTGTGTCTCTCTGCAGGATTGTTTGTATAATTCATGTTTTAATTGTGTTCTGCGGCCAAAAGGTGAACCACACTGGCTGAAAGCATGCAGGAGAGCTCTAATGTACAGCAACAAATCTCAGTTTTCAGAATTATTGCACATGTACATAAATGTTCTTCCTTGAAAATCTTTCAGAAAGCACTATTTTTGCGCTGCTGCTGATTTTTGACGTGCTGCAATTTGCGCAAAATTTAAATAATCATAAAATTGACAAAATGGTGATGGTTGTGCAACTAAAAGTAAGTCCCTTCAGCTGCTCCCTTGTTTGCACTCGGGGTCACCACAGCAAATCCAAGGTGGATCTGCATGATGATTTGGCACAAGTTTTACGCCGGATGCCCTTCCCAACACAACTTCACATTACATGGAGAAATGAGGCAGGGATGGGATTTGAACCGGGAACCGTCTGCACTGAAACCAAGTGCATTAACCACTTGGCCAGCACCCCTGCTCATGTGACGGTCGTGTGACCAGTCAAAAGAAAAAAAAAAGTGCTGCAGATTAACTCCATGAAACTCTAATGACAAGAGCTGTATCCAATTCAAAGACGTTTAATGGAAAAAGAAAGATTAAAGTTATTGTATATACATTTTTTGAACACTGCAAGAAACATGATATCCATAGAATATTAATGTGGTTTTAAAATTTTCAATGTTATGACTAATATATAACATCAGAAGACATGAAATATAACAAAATAATGAAATAGGAAGTTTGCATCATATTTGAAATTAAATTGGCTCCAGTTTTGGCTCTTACAATAGACTAAAACATTACAAATCTTGAATTATTTTATTTTATTCTGCTTCAACCAATTTCCAGCCATTTTTGAACCTGCAAAAAGAATAACTAGATCCAACATCTGTTTCATTTCAAAAGACCTGCACCCCTGCAGTGTCATGGAAAATGAATCTTTGTTCATAGATTAGCTTTTGTTTACATTCCCTTTTTAAAATTACTGCAGAATACATACTCTTGGACACATTTTGCTTTCATGGCATCATTTGCCACACCACCTTTCGTAGCACACTGCAGCAGAAATTAGTAGCTCTATGTACTAAATTAATTAAGAATCAAAAATTGATCTTGATCCTATGAATCAAAATTGAATCAAATTGTGATTTACTGAAAGGTTCACATCCCTAATGATTGTGGTGTGGAGTGTGGTTATGAATATGAGTGGGTTTTCCTTTGAAATGTGCCATGTTTGCCATGCTCTTGCCCACGAGGGGCTCCTGTTTGGTGGTGGGTTCTCATGGGCCTCCAGATTCTGAGCTTTTCTGAGTTTTTGTTTGTATCATGTCTTCTTGGTCATGCTCTATTTATAATTAGTTTTGTTTCATTTATTTTCTCTGTTTTACTTGGTTGCCATGTATTTAGTTTTGTCTTAGTTCCTGTCTTGCCTGTAGTTTGTTTTTCCTCATTGCTTGTTGTATTACTTTTGTATTCTTTCACTTGTGGTCCCTTTAGTTAATTCAGTCTTAGTTTAGTTTAGTTTTTCACATTCATTGTATTATGCTTTAGTCACTGGTTTTGGTTATTATTTATCTTCAATGTTTTTATCTGGTTATGTTCCTTTAGTTATTTATTGCATTCTCTGTTTATCATCTATGTTGTGTTGTATTCTCTGGTCACTGGTTTTGTTTTATGTCATTTATTTTCTGCTCAGCTTGTAGTCTGATTTGCCATCTCTTTATTAGTTATTACATTTATTTTTATACTTTAATCTGTATCAGTCCTGTTCTAGTTTCTATTATAATCTTTGACCTTCTTATTTTCCGCTTTCTAAATTAGTCATGTTAATTCCTAGTTTTTCCCTTTTGTTCATGTTACTTATGGGTTGTCGAGCATGTCACGTTTTGCACCATTTGTTTTTCTGTCACTTAGTTATCTTGCCCCAGTTTGCTTCGCTTTTGTCTCACTGCACTCTTACCTTTGTCTTCACCGTTCACGCCCCCTTCCAGAGCCTTCCACACACCTGCACTTCATCACACCTTGATTAGTCTGCTCCCTATTTAAGCCCTCACAGCTCACTGCCAGATGTTGACTGAACCTGCGAATGTGGTGACAATCAGGAGACCATGGAGCATGTTCTTATACAGTGTCCAAAGTACCAACAACATAGATAACTACTGTCCATTCAGCTGCAGGGGAGACAGGTAGATGTCAGCTTATAGAACCTACTTAAGCTAGAGTCTGGTGGGATCTGCTTCAATTACTTTTACAAATATCTGAAGACTACAGGATTACTGCACAGGGTATGTCTACTGCCTGTTTTTGCAATTTTATTTTGGGGTTGTTAGCCTCCTGACCAACACTGCAATCCAGTTGGTGGCGGTAATGCTCCATATAAGCTGGTTGCTAACCGCCATTAAACACGAAGAAGAAGCAGAAGCTCACTGCCAGATTGTTGATTTCATGTCACTCCCCAGCCTTTGTTCCAAGCTCTCCTTTGCCCTCGACCTTAAGTTTGTCTTTGCCTCTGATTGCCTCCTCGCTGTGTATTTTGACCTGTGTCTGTCTGTTGTACCACGCTTCAGCCTTACATTTGTCTGTTACCATTGCTTCACTGCTGGGTCACCTGTGTACCGACTCCCTGTTTGCTTTGACAATTAAACCTTTTTCTTACTCCATCCATGGTGAGAACTCGCATTTGTCCACCCGTTTTGAGCCATGCTTACGCTATGCCTGACAATGTTATATTCAACGTCTAAACATTTAAGTCATAATACATCCACATCAATAGGTCGTGCCAAATTCCTGTGCTTCACAAGGCTCAAGCAAGTCAACCCAGCCCTCGAACTTTCTAGGAATGCAGTTGGTCAGAATCTGTTACTGATGAGGGCTGTCTTTTCTCACTGTACTTTTGTTACCTGCCATAGAAACAAAACCCATGTAGGCTTTGTTTTAAATCAAAACACTGCCTGCACAACTCATGAAAAGTTATGATGCAAACTACGTTCATGTAATAGATTCAGTAGAGTTATCAAACAACTTTCAAGCAGTCAGGAAATGAGGCTTGAGAGAATGCAATGTCAGAGGCAAGCGTACAAATCTGTCTTATCACATAAGATTTTTTACACCTTTCTGTTGGGCACATGACCTTTGACCTTGGTTATCCTTGAAAGATTAAACTCACTCTCTGACCTCTCTGAATACGATTGGGTATTGTTTTTTTTTTTGTTGTGATACTGGTGCTAAACCAATGCTTTAAACCAATGCCTATTCGTTGCCTGAACTGATAGTCTTGGCTTTTTTAAAGCTAAGGCAAATTTAATTGTCAAATTGAACCATGACAACCATACACAATAAATTTACAAAGCATCCTCACCACCTCCATGATAAACAAAACCTAATTGCACTAATTTTTGCCAAACATAAAAGCCATTGCACTCTTAAATGTCTTATTCTGCCTAGTTTATTGTGTACTTTAATACCGCTGGTCTCTTGTATTGTCTTACTCTACTTTGTCTTTGATGATGTTCTTCTGTTGTTTTAATCCATTTAAATCTATGAATTCTTTTAAATATGTGGCTATGAAAATCGTTGATGTGATTCTGTGCTGTTCTAAATTAAACAGACTTCACTTTGGCTCCTGAAAGGTCTGCTATTAACTCACCATTGTGCAGTTTTTGTCATCGCCAAAAACAAAATAATAATAATAATAAAAAAAAATACTATGGCTGCTTTTGTCACCAATTGGTTCACTTGTTTTCAGCCCTTGAACTGTGTTTAGGGTTTAAACTTTATGAGCTTGACTGGAAGAACAGTCAGAAAGCTGGAACAGCAAAAAGTTTCTTCAGTTCAGTTATTGCACCACTTTAATTCTCCATGTAACAACTATGGCATCTGCTTAATCTGCTTAGATCTCGAGGACCGAACTTGGGCACCCCTGGCTTAACCTGTAAACTTTACCTCTTTTGGTTCAGTTCAGTGTACTTTATTTGTATAGGGCCAAATAACAACAATGCTGCCTCACGGTGCTTCACACAAGTGAGGTGTAACCTAGCCGTTCTAACAGTTACCAGATTTTTACAGATTGTACAAGAATTTCTTAACAAACAGAAGAAATGGAAAACAGAAATAGAAAAAGAAACAGAAGAGCAGCAAAAACACAGTCCTTAATTGAAACTAAAATAGAGCCCATCTTGGGTGTCTAATCCATGTGCAGCACCAGTAGGTCCCAGACGTATGATCTCTAGTCATTGGTGCAACAGACAGGGCATCCCGAAGTCAGTCCAGCGCCCTGGTGTGCAGGACCAGCATCCATCATGGGTATCGTCAGTGCCTCGGACAGAGAGAAAAAGAGCAGAATCAGTCAGCCAGAAATAACTGCACCTAAGGCATTAATTCACCAGCAGTAGATCGACAGGAAAGGACAGAGATTACCAAGGTGGTTGCCGGTAGGTAGCCCTGTACTTTACTAACAGACCCAGAATTTATATATAATGAGGCTGAGACCTCTTCCATTGCTAATAATATGAATTAAAAGGAGAGGAAGCATTGTTCCATACTACGCCAGTATGCTAGCCATGTGAGATGGAGAATAGATGAGTCTTTAGTCTGGACTTGAATGCCTCTACAGAATCTATTTTATATCCATCGGGAGATCATTCCACAAGGCGGGCGCAGGATAAGAGAAGGCTATGTGACGTCACACTTTTTTAACCTTAGGTACACAAAGCAGTCCTGAGAACACATGGCATGGGTTGATTCATAGGGTGTAATTAGGTCAGCTAGGTACAGCTAATCCATGAATAGTTTTATAAGTTTGTAACAGAACCTTAAAATCAGACCTCACAGAGGTCAAACAGGTCAAACTTTCTGCTTCTTATTGAAATTTTGGCAGCATCATTTTGGACCAATTAGAAGACCCTAATGCTGGACTGCTGTAAACCAGAGAATCGGATATTGCAATAATCCAGTCTAGAAAAGACCAACGCATTGATCAGAGTCTCTGCATCAGCCATAAACAGAATAGGACAAATCTTCGCTGTGTTACGAAGGTGGAAGAAAGCAGTCAGAGTGCTTTCTCTGATGAGTAGGTCAAAAGACAATGTGAAATCAAAAATCACTCCAAGATTCCTCACTTTATCTGAGTGATGTATGACATCAGTCTGACTAGGGATGGGTTTTAAAAACTGGTTCCTGTTAAGAATTGATAAATGATCCACCGATATCAATAGCCTTTTTGCTTAAGGATTTCCTTATCGGTCCTTCAGTTCACATTACTCCAGAGCGGCCATTGTTTTTGAGGGTATGTATCAGAAAAATTATCATTTCTCTGCGTTGATTGCAGACCCGCTGCTTCTGCAGCATGTCTGTGGGTCTGCTTGAAGCTTGATGCAGTGCTGCAATCTACCATTTCATTATCTTAGCTCAGCTCCTGGTTTAGCTCAGATTAGCCAATAAGGTAAACGCTGAAGCTGATCCACATCCGGTTGTCCTGTTGAAAGAGGTCCCTCGTCATCACGTTCTGTCCATTTCCGTGCTTTCTCAGCGAGACTCTCTGGCATCCCACACATAGCAGTTTAGCTTAGTATGGCAAGACGCAATGCTGTAGCATGAACCACAAACACGGCCCATTCCACACTTTCAAGAGAGGAACCACACTTTAAGAATTTTCTTCTGGCCACGTGAAAGGAAAAGATAAAATCCATGGTTAGATCAATGTTTTGAAGACCATTGTCACACTGTGGTAGGCTTCACTCCTGCGGTTTGTCCGAGATGCACTATAAAAAAACCCCGCACCTTCTTCCTCAGAATATTATCTTTGAAAACTCTGTCCACCTAGTAGGCAACACTACTCATTTTAGTCCATCCTCATAAAACACAGATATAAAATCGGCTGCTTTTATTTATTTGTCTGTCTGTTAGCAGGATTATGTCAAAACACAGATTTTGACAAAATTTTCACCACAGATAGATATTAGCCCATGGAAGACTCCACTGAACTTTGGAGGTGATCTGGATCACCTCCAAAGTTATTATGTAGTCTTACACACCTCTCTGCAGCTTCTCTCCCCCTGCCATCCCCTCATTACCCCATCCCCGTAGAGACGGTGCCTGCTCCCAGACTACCAATAACCAGCAAAAATCTATTTAAGCATAAAAATTCAAAAAGAAAAAATAATATAGCACCTTCAACTGCACCACAGACTAAAACAGTTAAATGTGGTCTATTAAACATTAGGTCTCTCTCTTCTAAGTCCCTGTTGGTAAATGATATAATAATTGATCAACATATTGATTTATTCTGCCTTACAGAAACCTGGTTACAGCAGGATGAATATGTTAGTTTAAATGAGTCAACACCCCCGAGTCACACTAACTGTCAGAATGCTCGTAACACGGGCCGGGGCGGAGGATTAGCAGCAATCTTCCATTCCATCTTATTAATTAATCAAAAACCCAGACAGAGCTTTAATTCATTTGAAAGCTTGACTCTTAGTCTTGTCCATCCAAATTGGAAGTCCCAAAAAACAGTTTTATTTGTTATTATCTATCGTCCACCTGGTCGTTACTGTGAGTTTCTCTGTGAATTTTCAGACCTTTTGTCTGACTTAGTGCTTAGCTCAGATAAGATAATTATAGTGGGCCATTTTAACATCCACACAGATGCTGAGAATGACAGCCTCAACACTGCATTTAATCTATTATTAGACTCTTGGCTTTGCTAAAAAAGTAAATGAGTCCACCCACCACTTTAATCATATCTTAGATCTTGTTCTGACTTATGGTATGGAAATAGAAGACTTAACAGTATTCCCTGAAAACTCCCTTCTGTCTGATCATTTCTTAATAACATTTACATTTACTCTGATGGACTACCCAACAGTGGGGAATAAGTTTCATTACACTAGAAGTCTTTCAGAAAGCGCTGTAACTAGGTTTAAGGATATGATTCCTTCTTTATGTTCTCTAATGCCATATACCAACACAGTGCAGAGTAGCTACCTAAACTCTGTAAGTGAGATAGAGTATCTCGTCAATAGTTTTACATCCTCATTGAAGACAACTTTGGATGCTGTAGCTCCTCTGAAAAAGAGAGCTTTAAATCAGAAGTGCCTGACTCCGTGGTATAACTCACAAACTCGTAACTTAAAGCAGATAACCCGTAAGTTGGAGAGGAAATGGCGTCACACTAATTTAGAAGATCTTCACTTAGCCTGGAAAAAGAGTCTGTTGCTCTATAAAAAAGCCCTCCGTAAAGCTAGGACATCTTTCTACTCATCACTAATTGAAGAAAATAAGAACAACCCCAGGTTTCTTTTCAGCACTGTAGCCAGGCTGACAAAGAGTCAGAGCCCTATTGAGCTGAGTATTCCATTAACTTTAACTAGTAATGACTTCATGACTTTCTTTGCTAACAAAATTTTAACTATTAGAGAAAAAATTACTCATAACCATCCCAAAGACGTATCATTATCTTTGGCTGCTTTCAGTGATGCCGGTATTTGGTTAGACTCTTTCTCTCCGATTGTTCTGAGTTATTTTCATTAGTTACTTCATCCAAACCATCAACATGTTTATTAGACCCCATTCCTACCAGGCTGCTCAAGGAAGCCCTACCATTATTTAATGCTTCGATCTTAAATGTGGTCAATCTATCTTTGTTAGTTGGCTATGTTCCACAGGCTTTTAAGGTGGCAGTAATTAAACCATTACTTAAAAAGCCATCACTTGACCCAGCTATCTTAGCTAATTATAGGCCAATCTCCAACCTTCCTTTTCTCTCAAAAATTCTTGAAAGGGTAGTTGTAAAACAGCTAACTGATCATCTGCAGAGGAATGGTCTATTTGAAGAGTTTCAGTCAGGTTTTAGAATTCATCATAGTACAGAAACAGCATTAGTGAAGGTTACAAATGATCTTCTTATGGCCTCGGACAGTGGACTCATCTCTGTGCTTGTTCTGTTAGACCTCAGTGCTGCTTTTGATACTGTTGACCATAAAATTTTATTACAGAGATTAGAGCATGCCATAGGTATTAAAGGCACTGCGTTGCGGTGGTTTGAATCATATTTGTGTAATAGATTACAATTTGTTCATGTAAATGGGGAATCTTCTTCACAGACTAAAGTTAATTATGGAGTTCCACAAGGTTCTGTGCTAGGACCAATTTTATTCACTTTATACATGCTTCCCTTAGGCAGTATTATTAGACGGTATTGCTTATATTTTCATTGTTACGCAGATGATACCCAGCTTTATCTATCCATGAAGCCAGAGGACACACACCAATTAGCTAAACTGCAGGATTGTCTTACAGACATAAAGACATGGATGACCTCTAATTTCCTGCTTTTAAACTCAGATAAAACTGAAGTTATTGTACTTGGCCCCACAAATCTTAGAAACATGGTGTCTAACCAGATCCTTACTCTGGATGGCATTACCCTGACCTCTAGTAATACTGTGAGAAATCTTGGAGTCATTTTTGATCAGGATATGTCATTCAAAGCGCATATTAAACAAATATGTAGGACTGCTTTTTTTGCATTTACGCAATATCTCTAAAATCAGAAAGTTCTTGTCTCAGAGTGATGCTGAAAAACTAATTCATGCATTTATTTCCTCTAGGCTGGACTATTGTAATTCATTATTATCAGGTTGTCCTAAAAGTTCCCTAAAAAGCCTTCAGTTAATTCAAAATGCTGCAGCTAGAGTACTGACGGGGACTAGAAGGAGAGAGCATATCTCACCCATATTGGCCTCTCTTCATTGGCTTCCTGTTAATTCTAGAATAGAATTTAAAATTCTTCTTCTTACTTATAAGGTTTTGAATAATCAGGTCCCATCTTATCTTAGGGACCTCGTAGTACCATATCACCCCAATAGAGCGCTTCGCTCTCAGACTGCAGGCTTACTTGTAGTTCCTAGGGTTTGTAAGAGTAGAATGGGAGGCAGAGCCTTCAGCTTTCAGGCTCCTCTCCTGTGGAACCAGCTCCCAATTCAGATCAGGGAGACACACCCTCTCTACTTTTAAGATTAGGCTTAAAACTTTCCTTTTTGCTAAAGCTTATAGTTAGGGCTGGATCAGGTGACCCTGAACCATCCCTTAGTTATGCTGCTATAGACATAGACTGCTGGGGGGTTCCCATGATGCACTGTTTCTTTCTCTTTTTGCTCTGTATGCACCACTCTGCATTTAATCATTAGTGATCGATCTCTGCTCCCCTCCACAGCATGTCTTTTTCCTGGTTCTCTCCCTCAGCCCCAACCAGTCCCAGCAGAAGACTGCCCCTCCCTGAGCCTGGTTCTGCTGGAGGTTTCTTCCTGTTAAAAGGGAGTTTTTCCTTCCCACTGTAGCCAAGTGCTTGCTCACAGGGGGTCGTTTTGACCGTTGGGGTTTTACATAATTATTGTATGGCCTTGCCTTACAATATAAAGTGCCTTGGGGCAACTGTTTGTTGTGATTTGGCGCTACATAAAAAAGTTGATTGATTGATTGATCTGGATTCTGGTTGAAGATTTCACTTTATGTAGGCTTTGAGTGGTTATGTCAAAACTACTTCACATATTCTCACCAAATTTGTACCACAGATAGATATTGGGGCACTGAATTTTGGAGGTGATCTAGATCGGGATTCTGGCTCATGATTTCACTTTATTATTTTTAAGGATTGCGTCAAAACTACTTCAAAGATTTAGGCAAAATTTTCACCACAGATACAGTTGTATGTAAAAGTTTGGGCACCCCTGATAATTTCCTTGATTTTCTTTTATAAATCATTGGTTGTTTGGATCAGAAATTTCTGTTAAATATATCATATAGCAGACAAACAGTGATTTTTGTGAAGTGCAATTAAGTTTATAGGATTTACAGAAAGTGTGCAATAATTCTTTAAACAAAATCAGGCAGGTGCATAAATTTGGGCACCCGACAGAAGAAAATGCATCAATCTTTAGTAGATTCTCCTTTTGCAGAAATAACAGCCTCTAAACACTTCCTATAGCTTCCAATGAGAGTCTGGATTCTGGTTGAAGGTAATTTGGACCATTCTTCTTTACAAAACTTCTCAGGTTTGTTGGTTTCTGAGCATGGACAGCCCGCTTACAATCAGACCACAGATTTTCAATAATATTCAGGTCTGGGGACTGAGATGGCCATTCCACAACGTTGTGCTTGTTCCTCTCCATGAATGCCTTAGTAGAATTTTAGCAGTGTTTAGGGTCATTGTCTTGTTGAAAGATCCAGACCTGGCGCAACTTCAACTTTTGTCATTGATTCATGAACATTGTTCTCAAGAATCTGCTGATATTGACTGGAATTCATGTGACTCTCAACTTTAACAATATTCCCAGTACCTGCACTGGCCACACAGCCACACAACATGATGGAACCACCTCCAAATTTTACTGTAGGTAGGAAGTGTTTTTCTTGGAACGCTGTGTTCTTTTTCAGCCATGCATACCATCCCTTGTTATGTCCAAATAACTCAATTTTAGTTTCATCAGTCCACAACACCTTATTCCAAAATTAAGCTGGCTTGTCCAAATGTACTTTAGCATACCTCAAGCTACTCTGTTTATGGTGTGTACGTGGAAAAGGCTTTCTCTGCATTACATCATCATACAACATTTCTTTGTGCAAAGTGCGCTGTATAGTTGAATGATACACAGAGACACTATCTGCAGCAAGATCATGTTGTAGGTCTTTGGAGCAGGTCTGTGGCTTGACTATAACTATTCTCACCATTCTTTACTTCAGCTTATCTGAGATTTTCTTGGCCTGTCACTTCGGGCCTTAACTACTACTCTGCCTGCAGTCTTCCATTTCCTCACTATGTTCCTCACAGTGGAAACTGACAGCTGAAATCTCTGAGATAGCTTTTTGTATCCTTCTCCTAAACCATGATGTTGAACAATCTTTTTGTTCAGGTTATTTGAGAGTTGTTTAGAGGCTCCCATGTTTCCACGCATAAGAAGAGATGCAAAGAGGGGAATCATTTGCAAATGGCCGCCTTAAATAAGCCTTTTGTCATGATTGGATTCACCTATGTGAGGAGGTCAAGGGTCAGTGACTTACCAAACCAATTTTGTTCCGATAGTGCTAAATGTACAACCCCAATTCCAGTGAAGTTGGGACGTTGTGTAAAATGTAAATAAAAACAGAATACAATGATTAGCAAATCCTACATTCAATTGAATACACCACAAAGACAAGATATTTAATGTTCAAAGTGATAAACTTGACAAATGATGTCAGTTTTTAATGCTACATTGAAACTGCACTCTGATCAAAGGTCACGGGCATTCACTGTTGGTTTTTGGCTTTGCCGCTTACGTGTAGAAAGTTCTCCAGATTCTCAGAATCTTCTGATTATATTATGGACTGTAGATGATGGAATCCCTAAATTCCCTGCAATTGAACGTTGAGAAACATTTTTCTTAAACTGTTCTCTTAAACTGACTATTTTTTCACGCAGTTGTTCACAAAGTGGTGATCCTCACCCCATCTTTGTTTGTGAATGGCTGAGCCTTTTGGGGATGCTCCTTTTATACCCATTCATTACACTCACAATTACTGTCAGTTCCCATATGCTTATTGAGTGTTGTTAGAAGGAAAGGTGTAACACAGTGGTAAACATACCACTGTCCCAGCTTTTTTGAAATGTGTTGCAGGCATCAATTTCAAAATCAGCAAACATTTGCACAAAAACAATAAAGTTTATCACTTTGAACATTAAATATCTTGTCTTTGTGGTGTATTCAATTGAATATAGGTTGAAGAAGATTTGCAAATCATTGTATTCTGTTTTTATTTACATTTTACACAATGTCCCAACTTCATTGGAATCGGGGTTGTATTCAAATCAATAAAATGACAAGGGTGCCTAATTTTATGCACCTGCCTAATTTTGTTTCAATAATTATTGCACACTTTCTGTAAATACTAGAAACTTCATTTCACTTCTCAAAGATCAGTGTGTTCATCTGCTATATGATAAATGTAATTGAAATTTCTCATCCAGACAACCAATGATTTATAAAGGAAAATCATGAAAATTATCAGCGGTGCCCAAAGTTTTGCATACAACCATAGACCCCTTGATGGAGGTCAGAAATCTCAGATTGCTCTTGTTTCCCCGTGTTTATAACTTAATTTCTCTGGGCATATGGCACCAACAATAAAATGCAATACATCAATATTTTTATAATTATTTATTTATTTGGAATTGTCAGCTCATTTGGCACTTTATTTACTAATGATATGCACTTTAAATGTGAAATATCTTTGGAAATGCAAATCTTTTTCCACATAACAGACCCTGAAGGATCCAACCATAAATGACTGAAAAAGTGTGTTTTTTTTAGTTTTTTGTTTTCACTGTATGAGTGATGTTGTGGAACCTGAGAGAGTGAGATTGTTGGTCTTGGAGGCCAGAGATCAGACTGGTGAAGCCTGGAGGACGTGTGGCCCCCGTGTCCATAGAGAAGGATCACTGCAATACTAACAAACTCCAGGGTTACTAAACCAGTGACTTGTTATGACAGGGAAGTGTTGTGTTTATCTTTAACCCGAGGCTTTGAAATGTATAGCTCAGGCCCGAGGCTGATGGAGCGGCCCTGTGTGTCCAGGCAGTGTATTGTAAGTGTGTATTTATGCAAGCGTGTATGTTTGTGTTAGAGCAGAATTGTGTTGAAAGTGTGTACTGAGCACACTGCGCCATCTATAAGCTGTTGTCATGGTGATGTCAGTGGGACTAAACCGTTTTAATGGGCTGTAAAATGTTGCGTCACTTAAAAGATGCAATAACGACAATAAAGACACCAGTCTTTATTGTCGTTATGTTCCATGGACATACGAGTATATACAGTCACATGCCCTTTTATCTATGAAGGGCATGTGACTGTATATATGTCCATGGAATACAGTAGTGTTCAAAATAATAGTAGTGCTATGTGACTGAAAAGATTAATCCAGGTTTTGAGCATATTTCTTATTGTTACATGGGAAACAAGGTACCAGTAGATTCAGTAGATTCTCACAAATCCAACAGGACCAAGCATTCATGATATGCACACTCTTAAGGCTATGAAATTGGGCAATTAGTAAAAAAAAAAAAAAAGTAGAAAAGGGGGTGTTCACAATAATAGTAGTGTGGCATTCAGTCAGTGAGTTCATCAGTTTTGTGGAACAAACAGGTGTGAATCAGGTGTCCCCTATTTAAGGATGAAGCCAGCACCTGTTGAACATACTTTTCTCTTTGAAAGTCTGAGGAAAATGGGACGTTCAAGACATTGTTCAGAAGAACAGCGTAGTTTGATTAAAAAGTTGATTGGAGAGGGGAAAACTTATACGCAGTTGCAAAAACCTATAGGCTGTTCATCTACAATGATCTCCAATGCTGTAAAATGGACAAAAAAAAAAAAAAACAGACGCATGGAAGAAAACAGAAAACAACCATCAGAATGGATAGAAGAATAACCAGAATGGCAAAGGCTCACCCATTGATCAGCTCCAGGATGATCAAAGACAGTCTGGAGTTACCTGTAAGTGCTGTGACAGTTAGACGCCTGTGTGAAGCTAATTTATTTGCAAGAATCCCCCGCAAAGTCCCTCTGTTAAATAAAAGACGTGCAGAAAAGGTTACAATTTGCCAAAGAACACATCAACTGGCCTAAAGAGAAATGGACGAATATTTTGTGGACTGATGAGAGTAAAATTGTTCTTTTTGGGTCCAAGGGCCACAGACAGTTTGTGAGACGACCCCCAAACTGTGAATTCAAGCCACAGTTCACAGTGAAGACAGTGAAGCATGGTGGTGCAAGCATCATGATATGGGCATGTTTCTCCTACTATGGTGTTGGGCCTATATATCGCATACCAGGTATCATGGATCAGTTTGGATATGTCAAAATACTTGAAGAGGTCATGTTGCCTTATGCTGAAGAGGACATGCCCTTGAAATGGGTGTTTCAACAAGACAATGACCCCAAGCACACTAGTAAACGAGTGTTGGTTCCAAACCAACAAAATTAATGTTTTGGAGTGGCCTGCCCAATCCCCGGACCTAAATCCAATTGAGAACTTGTGGGGTGACATTAAAAAAGCTGTTTTTGAAGCAAAACCAAGAAATGTGAATGAATTGTTGAATGTTGTTAATGAACCATGGAGTGGAATAACAGCTGAAAGGTGCCACAAGTTGATTGGTTCCATGCTTCGCAGATATGAAGAAATCATGAAAAACTGTGGTTATACAACTAAATACTAGTTTAGTGATTTACAGGATTGCTAAAAAAAAAAGCAGATTGCACATAATAGTTTTGAGTTTGTAACATCAACAGCAGATGCTACTATTATTGTGAACACCCCCTTTTCTACTTTTTTTTACTATTAGCCAAATTTCATAGCCTTAAGAGTGTGCATATCATGAATGCTTGGTCTTGATGGATTTGTGAGAATCTACTGAATCTACTGGTACCTTGTTTCCCATGTAACAATAAGAACTATACTCAAAACCTGGATTAATCTTTTTAGTCACATAGCACTACTATTATTCTGAACACTACTGTATGTGTGTGTAGTATCTTCTTTGTCTTAGGTAGTAGTTGGTGATGGCTGCAAAAGAATCCAGAAACCAGGAAATGCAAGACAAGTTGGGCAGAATGTATTGATTCAGAACATATTTGAGGACATTGCTGCCGCACTACCAGCACATGGATACTAGAAGATGGCACTCCAGTGCCGTGGCAGAATAAAGAATCTCAAGTACAGAAAGGTGAAGGATCACATTGCAAGAAGTGGAGAAACTTGGCTTGAGCTGGATGTGCGTAGGATGAGCCAGATTTTTAAAACAAGTCTGAATGCTACCTGACTGGAAAGCAATCCAGATTGAATCCAACTCAAGGTGGGTTGTTTACCCCAATCTGAGCGGGGTCTATATATAACCCTACCTTTAGAATGACCCAACAGCAAATTACAAAATTTATGCAGTATGTCCTTCCTGCTTCTACCCCACTCATGTACCCAGGCTTGGGATGGGCACTTAGAATGCACGGACTGTATATCCCAACACAGCCACACTGAACGTAATAAATGGTGTTTATCAGTCTTTTTGCTTCCTGTCAACCTTTAAAACAAAAATGTTCATTGTGCAACAAAATCTAAAACAAACAGAAGAATGTCAAAGTGCAGAAAACATTCATTCTTTAGAGGAAGAACCCAAAAATAACCAGAGTTGACCTGTAGGTGGTGATGAAGATGTAGTAGTGGGTCATAGGTGTCAAGCTTCTCATTTTATGAAGGTATGTTTACATGTTGTGCTCATATCATTGTGTTCTGTTGTTATTTTTTAGGTGTAGCAAAGCTCATCTGTTATGTTCGACACCTTAGACTAATTGTGTTTGTGCATGTCTCACTCACCTTAGGCTTAAATGTACAGGGACTCGGTCAATGGCCTCGACTAATAAGTTAAATAAAAATTAATTCTGGGTACAGTTGTCATGCATGAGGAAACTAGTTATAGAGAGAGCAAAACCATTTTAAACATATATTTCTTCTGTAAAATTCAACATTTTAATGCAGTGTTAGACAGGGAGGGACTCTTTTGAGGAACTTTTTGGTACTTCCACGTTGGCTTCATTTTTCAGCACAAGTTGCTGCTTGTTGATAAATAGTCGTTTTTGACAGAAAAAAAAGTCTTGGTCACACCCGAGTGTGTGTAAAATCCTCATTTTAATATGAGCAATTGTTTGTGACTCAAACCTGTGGTACTTTTCTGAACAGCCTCTTCGAGAGTCATGAAGGGTTTGATGGCGCTGTAATTATTATGCCAATTATCATGTGTTACTGTTGGGCCATGCTCAGGCACAAACAACACATGCTGATTCACTGACACTGTAAGAGCGCAGAAGATGTTCCCCCAGCGTGTGCACGGAGCAGGTGTGCTTGACTGTGTAGTGTTCAGAGCACAAGAGAGACAAAAGCAATTCATTAGATTTCGATTTCAGATGTGGGAGTGTGAGTCAGGGTGAGAACACAGGCAGCAGATAGAACGTGCGCTGGTGTGCACGCTTGCATGTGGCAGAGCTTACTGAACGTGCACTTACCTGGCAGGCTTTCAATGCCTCAGGGAAGAGTGGCTTTTCGCTCGCTCACCATTTCGGGAATAATCACATGCACTGCTTTTATTTTTCATCTCCTGCTGTCAGTCTGCTTAATTTTGATGCTTTTTGCGACTTTCCGTGGGGCAGAGCTTCAGAATTAGCTGAGACCTGAGCAGCAGATCTTGATGCGAGGTTCAACCCACCCCTGGGGTCGCACACTGACATAACTGCCTGGGCCCGGTTCCCTGCTGGCAGCAGATGAACTGGAACGCTCTTTTGCTGATTATTGGCAGATGAAAAAAGAAGATCCACAGGGCTAACTGAGGGAAAAGAAAATATTATTGATTTCAGCTACTATACGGTATATTTTCCAAGTTTACTGTCTATGTGTTTTTGAGTCTTACATGATTCCCTTGAATTTGGGGGGGGGGTGTTAGTCTTTGATTGAGCTGGGAAGGAATGCTTTTAATCGTGGCTACAAAGGAATGGAGGGACACGTCCCCGTCAGTTTTGCAACAGATCCAGACAGATGAGAAGGGGGGGGGCGGGGGGGGGGGGGAGCATTGTTAAGGGTCTGTGGGGAGGTGCTTGCGTGCACTGTGGTTTCTCATCACTTTGAAATGGAGACTCCGTGGTTTGGTTTCCCAGGCCCCTTTTTCTCAGGACCTTACAAAAACCAGATGAAGATGATTTCCTATGTCATGGCTTTCATTGTGGCGATGTGCGTCTGTCTCAGTGGTGGATGGCACCATTGGTGGCACAACCAGCCATCTGGTTGTAATTAGCGTACGTACATGTAAAACAAACGATAATGCATAGGTTCATCAAGGTTGCCAAACGCAGACAGTTCTCGGTAAAAGTAAGACCCTTTGGCTGCTCCCTTGTTTGCACTCGGGGTCGCCACAGCAAATCCAAGGTGGATCTGCATGTTGAATTGGCACAAGTTTTACGCCGGATGCCCTTCCTGACACAACTCCACATTACATGAAGAAATGTGGCAGGGATGGGATTTGAACCCGGAACCTTCTGCACTGAAACCAAGTGCATTAACCACTTGGCCACCACCCCTGCTTCTCAGACAGTTCTCGGTAAATGTAAAAATAAAAACCAAACTAAAATTGCCCTTTTTTAATCCTGTTTGGTTCAGTTTTTCTTTGCCTTATTTCTATTACTGTAAGCATGATTACACGACATGTACAGGAACATGTTTCAAAGCAAAATGTCGTGCTGTGATATCTCTATAAAATGGGTATAAAATGTTTTTTTTTTTTTCCTGTATTCTGTGTAGTTCTTATTTTCAGCAGTTAAAAAACATCAGAGGCTGTGTCATTAAAGGATTTTATTTTATTTTATTTTACTCTTCTCAAGGCCAAGTTGAGCTGTAGGTCTTTAATTTGGGCCTCGTAAATGTTGGCTGGTGGCAGTGGCTGGCTGCACTGCAGGCGGTTCAGGCCAGAGGCTCACGCTGTTTGGCCGTCCGACTTCTTTGAACAGTGGCAGCCATTCACGAGACATAAGAGACGAGGCCTGGGAACTGAGAACCAGTTCCAGATTTTTCAATCCATTGGAATGCTATGCATCAGGCAGATTCCTCTTATCGTTGCCTGCATGTTATTCTGACTCTTCTGCATTGCAAGAAGGTACAGATCATGATATCATGTCTGTAATCACGGCATCAAAATTTGAATCTAATGACAAAGGAAACAGCTGCAACGTCAGAGGAAACTGATCATAAAGAATCAGACCAAAAGCAGAATCAATAATGGATTCGATATTGATTAAAAAGGTATCAGTTCTCATCCTGATAAGAGAAAATGACATTATGAAGCTCAGAATCCTCAATAAAATGCCTGAGGTTTATTCATGTGAAAACTTAAACAACATTCTTCAGGTTCTTGAACATTTCTTGTGCATTTCAACTGTTTTAAAAGTATAGATTTTGCCTGGGTGGGTTTCCATACATGTCTCAAACATGCCAATAAGTTGGAAATACTCTTTAATGTCACACTGTTGCCTGAGTGCAGCGTACTTACATGCACCTCATGATCATCTTTATTCTTTCATGTATGCTGGTGTTGGGTCAGATTGTGGAGGCCAGTGACTTTGGTGCCTTTTGTTGGCAAGCAAAGGATTATGGACCTTGGCTGTTTGAGGACGATGCTGTGATCTTTGTGGAACCAGTGGAAGTCTTGACTGTACAACTTGAGAAGCTGAGTGAGGAGATGGAATGTCTGGCTTTGCAGTTGTCCTGGATTGAGTCTAAAATCCAGTTTCAATAATGTCTGGACTCAACCATCACATGAACGTGTCAATGTTTAAAGCCATTCTTATATCAGCAGTGAAGTTTACGTCTTTGTGTCCTCGACCTTTGAGACAGAGGGATGCCCTGGAAGAGTTTAGGGGGCATTAGGTCACTGGACAGGTGTTTTGTGATGCTGATACCTGTGCAGGATAGTGAAGATCCAAGTCTTTAAGGTCTTGGTGCATTTCTGTTACTGTGTGGCTGTGACACGTGACTAACAAACCAGTGTTTAAGATGATGGCTGGATGTCTTTGGTCTGAGGTTTCTTCAGGGGATCCATTGGAATGACTGTGACATGACAGATTACATTGGGAGAGGCGGGTAAATCGTACCACTTGCATTGTGAGGGAACGATACGTACAATGTTTGGGCCATGTGGCACACTTATCTGGGCTTGTTCCAGCTTGCACGTGCCTCAGTGTTGAGGACCTCAGCAACTTGGAAAAAGCTAAAGGGACTCGCGTGTACCTACACTTGTGGCTTGATATATTTATTTCATAAGTGCAACTTCTCTGAAACCAGTTTATGTATTTCAGTGAAATGTCTTCTGCGGGGGGGGGGGGGGGGGGGGGTCCTTTTTCGTCATACATATTGAGCAGTTTTACCACATATTTCATCACAAAAGATTTACTTCCAACAATATAAAAAATCCATACAAGCAGATAGCAGAGGTGGGACGAAGTCATTCTCAAGTCATCAATCTGCAAGCCTCAAGTCAGCTTGCAAACAGTTGGTGGGCATTATGACTTAGGACTTGACTTGAGACTTGCAGATTCATGAGTTGAGAGTGACTTGCTGGTGACTTTGTCTCACCTCTGGCAGCTACTAAGGTGGGGTAATCTCTTAGTTTGTTCTTTTGTCCAGCTCCCATCTCCTATTTTCTTTCATGTCTTTTCCAAATCTTTCTTTCTTTCTCTGTTTCTGACAGTCGTGCACAAGCCCTTTGCAGTGCATTACATCAGTGCTCTCGGACCGGGGTGCCAGCTGTTGATGTCACCCTTGGGTGTTTTTAATTTAGGGATTTCCGCTGGGTGAGATGAGGGAGAGCCCCATGACCTCAGCCCGGAGCCACATGAAGGGGCCCACTAGTGCAGAGGCGGGCCAGGATGGGTCAGGGCTGGGCTGAGTGGGATTGTGCCACTTGGGTGTGGGTCAGACCATATAATAGTTGCTGGTGATCTGTGAGCTGTAACACAGGCTGCAGCAGCAGCAGCTCCACTACAGCCCTTGATGACCCTGCCCTCATTGATATTATGTGACCAAATTAATGACACGTGGGACATTTTTCTCCGTACCGGACTGCTACCGCTGCATACCTGTAAAACCCTACTGCTCTTCCTTGAGATCTCAAGTGCAGCCTTCAGCACCTGTCATACTTATTCCCTCTTCTTCTTTCAGCCCTTAGTGTTGAGTGAACGTAAACCTTCACCATCCATGTAATTGATTTTGTTGAGTGTTGAAGTTCTTCTTTATAATATAAGCTTTGTTCAAAATGAATAAAATGCCTTAATACAGCGTAAAAAAGGTTTATCACGGCTTCGACACCCGTTGTTCTGTAACAGGGCTATTCCACATGGCGCCGTTCTACTGCGATCACCCACGATCCAAAAATGAAATGGCTTAATCTGCCTTGGCTCTTAACAGGCTGCAGGCCTGGCAACCCATCTGAAAATGAAAGAAAGGAGCTTGAGCTATTCAAGTTTGAACAAAAACCGCAACAAACAATGCTACTGCTTCAAATTTTTACCCCGATGGAGCACGATCAAACAAGTTCCAAGCTGCAGTCACTATGAAAACCTCATTGAACAAAGTTCAAACATGATTAAAGCCATTAAGAGTACAAATACCCACAAGTTTCCATGTACTATCAACAATTTCGAGAATCAGGATGAAATTTTTCAGCAGTTCAAAAATTGGATACTGATTTTAAATCTGGTGCCATTGATGGCTGTTACTACTACATATACCATGTTTGTTCAGGATTGACAAAAATTGATCAAGATGTTACTATGACTCTTCAAAATGTGCCCCAATTTGCTATTTGAGATTAAACGGGAAGGAACAGTGCTCTGTGGTATAGTGTGGAAAAGCCTGCTTTAACACCTCTCTATAACGACGTCGTCTCGAATATTTTCTTCTGTTATTTTGTTTTTTGTCCAACATTGCAGTTCTGTCTGGAGCGCTTGCGCTTGAATTTTTTTATTTATTTTTTTTTGTCCATTGGTGAAGCGTCATACCTTGACCCCTGCTCTATGGAGGATGCCGATGATGTCCCTGGCTGTTGTTTTGGGAGGTTTCTTAAAGCACATGTTACACAGAATTTATAATAACTCAGAGTTTTAATAGAGGTCATGTGATGATATATGTGTGCTAGGGCTGGGCGATACGACTTAAAATTCATATTACAATACAAATTGAATCCCTTCACATTAACGGTATATATCACAATATAAACTTAAGTGTAAAAGTTATAATGGAAGTGTTTCTGAATGGGTCATATAGAGCCTTTGCAAAGCTAAACTGATTAAAATAAACAAAAAACAACAACAAAAACAGATATAATTAATTTTGAGCGCCTGATTCTCTGACTGGTTAGACATGTATTTTTGTGCATTAGAATAATCTCATTTCACCATTCCTCCTTCTGTCCAGCAGGAGGCAGTGTTAGTCTGCTTTTGGTGGCTTTTTGTCCAGAAAGACCTCAGAGACACCACCACGTGGGTTGATGATCCTGATTGGCTTATGTTGTGTGGTTCCACTAATAATAATGCGGAAAGCGTGTTTTTTTTTTTTTTTTTTTTTTTTTCTGCTCTCTTGCCCTGAGAAGGAGCTGTCAGCACAGTTGAATGAGGAAATATGAGACTGTTTACCATGGCTTTCTGCAAATACGCGCACCAGATATGACCATGAAATTCACAAAAAACATTGCGGAAATTATTAATCACAATTCAGGTTATAGTAGGCCTATTAACATAATTTAAAAACTTGTATAAAGCTTGAAGCGCGCACTGTTAAAACACATTGACACAGAGACTGAGTCTGGTGAATTTAATGGGACAATTGCTTAATTCTTTCATGTGACTTTTACATGACACAAATTCAGTCAGGCGACTCCAGAGGGTTAAAATAACATAATTTTACACTCTTACAAGGAGAAGTTTTAATCTACGGAGGTGGAGATGGAGCTTGTGACCAAAGCACTGACTGCAGCCTTTTCCAGTCGTTCAGAGTCACTGAAGAAGATACGATGATATCAACAAGCATTGCCGCGATTGGTCGGTGGAGTCTAAATCTCTACTGTTGGCCTAATTTATACCGTGAACCGAATATATCGTTTATATCGCCCAGCCCTAACGTGTCGTAATTTGTGCACTTCTGTGAACAGTCTCTACACATACACCAGTCAAAAGAAACAGCTACGGCAACTGCCAAAAACAAAGTACTCGTTTTTCTTAGTGTTTCTGACAGTGTTTACATCACTCTGAGCAAAAGACCCAGTGTGCGCTGTCAAATGGAATGTAGACAAATTGCTGCTAACATTAAGAACGGAGCTTGTGCACTGCACATTCATGCTGGCAGTTGTAACTGGGTGAAAACATCATTCATCGTACAGAGGGCAGACATCTGGATCCAGAATCCGATAGAGTCTCTCAATAAATTAATCATCTGCTCACAGGGCCACTGATCTCTCTGCAATGTAACCATCCATTCACCCATTTTCTTCCGCTTTATCCGGAGTCGGGTCACAGGGGCAGCAGCTCAAGCAAAGCCGCCCAGACCTCCCGATCCATACACACCTCCCCCAGCTCCTCCGGGGGGACCCCGAGGCGTTCCCAAGCCAGCCGAGAGACGTAGTCCCTCCAGCGTGTGTCCTGGGTGCCCCCCGGAACACCTCTCCAGCGAGGCATCCAGGGGCATCCGGAAAAGATGCTTGAGCCACCTCAGCTGGCTCCCTTCGACGTGGAGGAGCAGCGGCTCGACTCCGAGCTCCTCCCGAGTGACCGAGCTCCACACCCTATCTCTAAGGGAGCGCCCAGCCACCCTGCGGAGGAAACTCATCTCAGCCGCTTGTACTCGCGATCTCGTTCTTTCGGTCATGAGCCAAATCTCATGACCATAGGTGAGGGTCGGAACGTAGATCGATCGGTAAATTGAGAGCTTTATATCACTAAATGATTCACAGAGTCTGGAAGAATGCGTGTTTACTGTTTGTTTAATTTTTAATTTGCCTGCCATCCCATCTTTTTCTGATTTGGGGTTGTTGCAATAACCAGTAACATCAGAGCTGACGGGTTGGTTCTGTGGGGGAAGAGTATAGTCTGTGGTATACGTTATACTATGGTATATAGTCTCTTAAAGAATAGAGCCTTTATTGTCATTGCATATATATACATACAACGAACACTTGTCCCATCCTAATTACAGTTAGACACAATCCAACCACTAGGAGCAGTGGGCGGCCACAGTCCGGCGCCTAAGGACCAACTCCAGATGTAGGCGTTGCCTTGATCAGGAGGAAAGGAGCAGACCCTAAATGAGCATGTTTTTTGATTGTGGGAGGAAACCGGAGTGCCTGGAGGAAACCCACAGACACGGGGAGAACATGCAAACTCCACACAGAAAGGCCTGTAATCGATCCCATGACTTTCTTGCTGTGAGGCACCAGTGCTAACTACTAAGCCACCATGCCGACAAATACCTAGGGCATCTCTAGACAAGATGCTTCATCCCAGTCCACCAAGCAGCAAATGACCATTAGTCTTGGCTGGGGAAGGAACCTGCGAAAAAACTGGTATGCCATCCACTTCATGCTGCGGTTTTCAGAAGATGAGCACTGTATCCAGAAAGTGCTTCACTTTTTCAATGTTTTGTTATGTTACAGCCTTATTTCAAAATGGAGTAAATTCATTTTTTTTCCCTCAAAATTCTACACAAAACACCCCACAATGACAACATGAAATTTGTTTTTGCAAATTTATTAAAAATAAAACCTAAGAAATGACATTTTCCTGAACCATCCCTAGTTCTCAAGACCAGGCACCTAAGTGGCTCTATTCTGCTCTTCTATTCTACTCTTCTTTTTTTTTTTTTAAAGATATTTAGATATACCGTAGTATACACTAGTAGAGTTCTACCTTAGAATTGGAATGTATTACAGAAGACATACCTTAATGAATTTTCATGTGCTTAAAGTATTCACAGCCTTTGCTCAATACTTTGTTGATGCACCTTTGGCAGATGTCACAAGCTTGGTGCACCTATCTTTGGGCAGTTTTGCCCATTCCTTTTTGCTGCACCTCTCAAGTTCCATCAGGTTGGATGAGGAGTGTCGGTGCACAGACATTTTCAGATCTCTCCAGAGATGTTCAATCAGATTCAGGTCTGGGCTCCGGCTGGGCCGCTCAAGGACATTCACAGAGTTGTCCTGAAGCCACTCCTTTGATATCTTGGCTGTGTGCTTAGGGTCATTGTCCTGCTGAAAGATGAACCGTCACCCCAGTCTGAGGTCAAGAGCGCTCTGGAGCAGGTTTTCATCCAGGATGTCTCTGTACTGCTGCATTCATCTTTCCCTCAATCCTGACTAGTCTCCCAGTTCCTGATGCTGCCACCACCATGCTTCACTGTAGGGATGGTGCCTGGTTTCCTCCAAACATGATCCCTGACATTCACACCAATCTTTGTCTCATCAGACCAGAGAATTGTATTTCTCCTGGTCTGAGAGTCCTTCAGGTGCCTTTTGTCAAACTCCAGGTGGGCTGCCGTGTGTCTTTTACTAAGGAGTGGTTTCCGTCTGGCCACTCTACCATACAGGCCTGATTGGTGGATTGCTGCAGAGATGGTTGTCCTGGAAGATTCTCCACTCTCCACAGAGGAATGCTGGAGCGCTGACAGAGTGACCACTGGGTTCTTGGTCACCTCCCTGACTAAGGCCCTTCTCCCCCAATCACTCAGTTTAAACGGGCATGCAGCTCTAGGAAGAGTCCTGATGAATCTGAACTTCTTCGGATGATGGAGGCCACTGTGCTCATTGGGACCTTCAAAGCAGTAGAAATGTTTCTGTACCCTTCCCCAGATTTGTGCCTCAAGACAATCCTGTCTCAGAGGTCTACAGACAATTCCTTTGACTTAATGTTTGGTTTGTGCTCTGACTGTCAACTGTGGGACCTTATATGTAGACAGGTGTGTGTCTTTCCAAATCATGTCAATCAACTGAATCTACCCCAGGTGGACTCCAATTAAACTGTGGAAACATCTCAAGCATGATCAGTGGAAACAGGATGAACCGGAGCTCAATTTAGAGTTTCATGGCAAAGGCTGTGAATACTTATGTTCATGTGAGTAGAAATTTGAGGAAAAGAATGAATTTAATCCATTTCCTTGCAACATAACTAAATGTGGGGGAAAAAATGAAGCGCTGTGAATGAACTGGAAGAACTGTAGCTTTCCAGCATCGTTATTCACTTGGTTCACCATACAGTATCATACTGTTTGTATTTCTTAATTATTGATTGATTGATTGACATATTTAGTGATTCTTATATTTTGAATAAATGGTCAAAGTCCCAATTTTTTTTTTTTTTTTTTTTTTTGGAATGTGTTTCAGGCTTTAAATGCAGAAACAAATTAAATGAAGTTGACTACAGAAAACATGAAATATCTTGTGTTCATACAGTCTGCAATGAAATAGAAGTCGAAGTAAATGTAATGTTTATTTTCAGTATTGTTCCAACCTTTTCTGATTTGGGGTTGTAATTTTACCCAGAAAAGTTACTCCTCCAGAAGTGTCTGTTTTGTTTGAGATTTCTTATACTTTCTAAAAGCATTTTCTCAGCATCAACAGCATTTCATCGTCCATAATATTCGTATGAGATACAAACTCTGCCACATGTTTTCTTTCAGTATCACCCTCTGTCCCTGTGCAACACCAGTGAGGATGAACGGCAGGACAGCGACTTCATCACCATTGTCAAACTGGAGCACAGCGTTCCCCGTTGTCTACCTCTGCTCGAGAAGGTAAAGATCTCACATATTTAATGTGTTTCACGCATGTGTCGTATGAAGCGTGAAGCTTCTGAGCTTCTACCGCCTGTTTGGCCGCTTCAGACCGAGCAGTCGACAGACAGATATCCCCTCATCCCCTCTTGTCATTTATCCAGGATCCCTTCCGCTCTTCGATTTAGACTTTAAAGACAAGGAATTACTTGGCAGCCGTTTAATGTTTTGTTCAGGGTCCCTCGGAGTGAAGTCTTGGACAGGAGGGGGTGGGCTTAGCTCTGAGCTGTTATGTAGCAAGTGGCAGCGAGCCCTGGCTTCGGATGTAAGACTTTCAAGCCCCAGCTGTCACTGGTCGGATCCCAGGCTGCCTGCCAGAACGAGACACTTGGTGCTCTCCATTTCTGCTTCCCTATAATATGACTGCAGCCAGTCCTCCATAGAGTCCACCCACAGGTCTTTAGATGTATGTGTAAGTGCGACGCCGTTGGCCCCGGTCTGCCTTGTGTTTGAGCATGATACCATACACACTGCCCGGCATATCCCAACTTGAAAGTAGTGTGATTTAAAGCTGTTGCTATTTTTTTCCGCCAGTTTTTCAAGTGGTGACAAATTAGCAGGCAGGACTATAGTTAGACGTCTGCTTTTTTTTTAGCCTGTTTTCTTTTCCCCTAATTTAAAGTCATGTTTAAGAGCTGCCCATCGTGGCGACGATGTTAAGGCATTCCCACACTTCCCTGCTCCTTTAGTCCTCCTGCTGCACCAGGACCCAAACTGGCGGATAAAGCTGGGGCGCACGGTGTTGCTACAGATTCAACTCCCAACAGTTTAGATTAAAACCTTAAATGCCAAGAACTGTGTTTTTGCATAAACAAAACACGCTCTCAGTCTCTGTGAACAAAAGGCTGCGTTCTTCCGAGTGCTTTCTCCCTCCCTGAGGATAGCTTTTGAAGTCAGGAGAAGATGATGAGGAGGAGGATGAGGATGGGGGTGTTGCTTGTTGTTTTGGTTGTCTGGAAAGTATGCGTCGTAATAAACTTCACTCCAACCACCTGCATCCTCGCTTCCTCAGTCAGACTCAAAGCTTTGGGTTGCGGTGGATTTATTGGGGATTCATCATGCAGCTGTTGAAGCATTTTCTCCCCACCTTTTTGAAGAGGATGAGTCAGATGACTTGGATGTGCAACGCTAGGTCGGCCGCGGCCTCTGGATGAGACATGTTTGCAGTTTAGTCTGACTATAACCACCCCACTGATCTATAGATACTCTGACCGCCACTGAGGGTTCATGTTGCACCACATAGACTCAGAATAGACTGTAAACCAAACAGAGTGAAGCTCCAAACCTTGACGGATAAGGTTTCATTGTTGTCCTTTATTTTTATTTTGGTTTTCTGTCCCCGGCGACATCGTGAACATGAGGGATGTACCAGATTCCTTTCCTGATTTGCAGTGTTCTCTAATGCCAGAGTATCTGTGAACACCTCAGAGAGGTAACGTTTATCTGACAGGAAGTCCCTGCTGCTTTTTAAAATGTTTTCACATGTAAATGTAGAGAGGGACAAAATAAACATGTCTCGAGATAAACAGTTTGTTTCGTTGTAAGATGTTATGCATTCAAGCCTGAAATCTTTACCCTCTACTGGTCAGGATGATAACCAGCTGCAGTCACACACCGATATGAAACTGTTTGTTCAAATCCTTTAAAGTCCTTTAAAACTGTGAATTTATGACTCAGCGCACACACACATACACACACACACACACACACACTTATAGAACTGGTCTGAGATCATCAGAATGATCATTTCTGATGATCAGAAATGATCATTTTCCCATTACATGCCCTTAGAAACAGCATAACGGCCCAACTGCAGTGTAATTTTTCCATGCAGCAGCGTAATGGGTCGTTACACTGTTAAAATGCTGGTGAGAACTCTGATTTGTTACATTTATATGTGTCACTCAAGTTGAGATAAATTTTTAATTGCCTACTCCAAAAGTATTATTTTTATACAAACTAGCACTGTTGCCTCACAATAAGATAGTAGAGAAGCTTGAATCTTCTACTGGACTGGGTTGCTTGACGCGAAGACGTTTCGCTTCAAATCACAGAAGCTTCCTCAGCTAAAATTCTTGCTCTGGTAGTCTGACTTCTGTCTTGGCTCTTGTAGAGAAGAATAAACAGAAGCCACAAAAGCTGGAGTTTTAAACCTAACCAGACCCCTCCTACCGAGAGGACGACTGCTATAGGCTAGAGACTAATCAAATGCTCTAATTAACACCTATTGTGCTCTAGTTAGCACCTCCTAATAACAGGGCAGCTGTCCCTCCTAATGATGGGACGGAAGCCTCTCCTGATGGCTCCCTTGACGACTCTCCTGATGACGTGAATGACTCATTACCATGAACAAAAGACTGAAACTGCTTTGACCTGAGTACCCCATTGTAAACAGGGGACAAAGCGTGTCTCAGAACCCCTCCCTGGTTAAGGCTGGGTTTCAAGTGTTTCACATAGAATGCCTCCTTGACCCCTCTCTCAAACCATTTCTTCTCTCTGGCTAAGATTTTAACATACTTGTCCTCAAACATGTGGTTAGTGTCTTTAAGGTGGAGATGAACCGCAGACTGAGGTCCACTGGCGCCCTCTCTGTGGTGCTGGTATAGTCTTTTGTGTAAAGGTTGCTTAGTCTCACCTATGTAGTGTTTGTTACAGTTTTCCTGACATCTGATAGTATACACTACATTGCTCTGTTTGTAACTAGGGATCCTGTCCTTAGGATGAACTAATTTCTGTCTCATGGTGTTAACCGGTTTCAAGCAACCCAGTCCAGTCGAAGATTCAAGCTTCTCTACTATGGAAACCACCTGGTCAACTGAGAGCCTTCACAGACACCTCACAGTAAGATGGTTGTGGGATTGATCCTGAGCTTTTCTGTGTGGAGTTTGCATGTTCTCCCCGTGTTTGCGTGGGTTCTCTCCGGGTGCTCCGACTTCCTCCCACATCCAAAGACATGCAGGTTAGGTGGACTAGAAACTTTAAAACTTTAAATTGACCGTAGGTGTGACTGTTTGTTTGTCTGTATGTGGCGTCCTGTCCAGGGTGAACCCTGCCTCCCACCCTAGACTGCAAAGAACTGAGTTGTTGTGACAAAAATTCATTTTTGAGTTAGTTTAATTAATGGAAATGAGTGACTATAACTTTTTCAAAGTTTGAGTTACATTAACTTAATTATTGTACTAAAATGGAGTTCGCTTTAACAGTGTACACAGACCATAGTGCTGACAATCTGACCCCAGTATGGGGTCAAAACGGGTTGTGTTCTTCCACCAGATGTAAAATTAAAGCAAATATTTTTCAATCGGAAAAGTGAAATAAGTGTCTAAAGTGTGCCCAAACCCTTAATTTCTATTCTTAACACTTACACAGCTCAAAGTACGCAAATGCACGAATGAAAACCTTTTACAGCCTTTGTGGTTTTCCAACATTACACAACACAAGGAGA
This sequence comes from Thalassophryne amazonica, assembly GCF_902500255.1. NCBI lineage: Eukaryota > Metazoa > Chordata > Actinopteri > Batrachoidiformes > Batrachoididae > Thalassophryne > Thalassophryne amazonica. The sequence goes on from NC_047111.1 coordinate 5,919,630, forward strand.
AAGTTGATGGATTTCTCTGCCAACATGTTACACTGGAAGTAATCTATCAGCTTTCTACTTCCATCTCTCTCTCTCTCTCTCTCTCTCCTGTTTGCACTAAAGCCTTGAAAAAGTTCTCAAGCAAAAGTTACACAGCAAAGCATGACTCAACGAGGAAAAGAAATTCCAACGGTGCAGGGGCCCTCATCTAAACACTTTATTCTCAATGAATCCAGGCGGTTTTGAAAAAGAAAAGATAATGTTCTGAGTACTTTTGCCAGCACTAACTTTATATCTGTCAAAGACCATCAATAAGGATCCACACGGCACTTGAGTCTTTGGTTGTGTCTGAACTTGTTGACTGCAAAAGAAAGACGCACATATTCAATCAGATGAAAATGTTTTTGGCACTATTATGCAGTAATCCTCTCATTTTTATTCAGGATTCCCATGTGCGTGGGTGCTAGCAGGGCTCCTACGCAGTGTGTGGAATCAGATTTTAGTTTTTTCCAGGTCTGGATAAGTATGGATAAAGGAAACTAGACTATGGAGAATTATCTGTGACTACGTTTACATGCAGCCAATAATCCTTTCATAACCGGAATATTAGCAATAGCCCGGTTGCGCAAGAGGTCTGTACGGGGAAATATCAGACCAAGGGGTTGATGATACTGTCAACAGCTCTGCCTGATATTCCCCTACAGACTGAGTAAGCGAGGTTAATAATTCTTTTATTATATGGCTATTATATGTACAAACATGCAAACTTCCAGTATCGCCCAAATATGCTGCTGACCATGTTGGGCTCGTTCGCTTTCTTCACCTCCATTAGCTTAACAGATGGGCCGGTCGTTAGCTGATAAGCTTTCAATCTGTGTGTTTTTTGCGATGCTTTACAGATGTTTATGGAGTACGTTCATGTCCGACTTGTTTTTTCTAATTGTGTTATTAGCTTCCTGGTTTATAATGAAAATACGTGTTGCAGACCGATTGTCATGGCAGCCAGTCTGATATGGGAAAATATCCAACCGGTAATCAGCCAATCAGCGTGCGCATAGTGTCGCAGCCATATAATATGTTGTCATATTTAGCCAAGTGGAGACGTGCATCAATGTGATTTGGTTCCGTGTTGAATCAGAGGATGCTGTCTAGTGTGTTCACATAGGTCCCCACTACTGTTTTCACTGAGGTCAGCATTACACACGTGACCCTGATGTTTGGCCGTCTCCGAGGCATTGGGGAGTAAACAAGATCGCAGAAGCACACATTGTGCTCTCACACATGGTGAAGGTTCCTTGAAAGCCGTGAGATATAGAGATGAACTAAGCAGTGAAGGACGGTCGCAATACAAGGTGAAGATTAAATTATTTAGTGGTGAAGATCTATACGAAATGCTGTTATTTGTGTGGTCGGAGAATGAGAGTTTACTGCCTAATGCTATGCACATGGACATCGTGACTTATTTCTTATTTTCACCTGGCCCCGATACATGAGAGGGCTTGAAAAATTTACAAAAGCTTGGGGTGCGTATAACCAGTTTCGGGGTTCGCGCTTATGCCATCCTGATACCAAATCAGCAAAGCTGGACACAATATACAGCATGTACTGCAGCTCTGGGACGCAGAACGTGTGTCACTACAGTGACACACAATGCAGGAGTGACGCGCATTCAAGAAAGTGCCGGGACGCCCGCGCATTCAAACGCTCAAAGATTGTTTTTTAAATAATGCTTCTGTTTGTTTGATTCTCCTTGCTGCTGTCAGCTCCTCTGTCTCCTTTCTGCAGGAGGCGAGGTCAACCTGCTGTGTGTTTGAGCATAGATCTGTAAAGGCCACTAGAGTGGACAACATAGAACAGCAAAGCAGCCTGCACCCCTCGCTCCAGCAACTTTGAAAGAATAAATGGAATCAGTTTATTACTTTTTTCTTCCAAAGTAGGGACTTAATGGCCCAGTCACACGGCATACACTGATTTCTGAACGAAGAGAAAAAATGTAAAAAAGTCACGAATCGTCGAGAAAAGGTGGACGAATGAGCTTTGACTTTTCCCATCACCAAATAGCCTGTGACTCAAGAGTGCAAAAGGAACGAAAGAGGAACAAAACGAAACCGAAGCTAACGATGATTTCCAAACTTTAAACGAAATGTGCCTGAAGCCACCGCTGGAGCAGTGTGTGTCTACATCCTGCTCTGCATTCCAGGACTTGGCGCTGGGTCCTGGAGAAGCTGAAGTGCATGATCCGACCCACTGTGGAGGTCTGTGCGCACGTCGGTGGATCCACCTGCTATGCTTCCTTGTCCAAAACAACAGAGGGATCATTTCCTTCATCATCAGAATCCTCACTGTCTGGTTCAGTCTGATGACGCTCCGTCTTGCTCCAATAAAAAAAAAAAAAAAAAAAACGCTGGTGTGCTGTGGTGCTATTTCACTGTATTATGTTACTAAGCCAAATATATTGATTTATAACTGGAAACTGTCAAAAGGGGAAATAAATATAAGTGTAAAGATGATTGAATATATCAGAGCAGTAAATTGATCAGTCCGTGTGAACACCGCGTATTGACTCCCCATGTGCTGCAGCTGATCCACAATGTGAATTCTGCCTTCCAGAACAGCTGTTATCTAATCTTACGAATTATCTACCTGTTGCCTCAAGTGCAGAAGGGCTGGATTGTCATTCCAACACTCATATTGTTATATTTAATAAAAAATAATAAGCACACGCAGGAGGCGATGGCTGCTGCTGCTGCTGCTGACGCTGCGTTCAAGTACTGTCGGAAATTACAAGTACACAACTTTTTTGTTGTATCAAATTCAGCAATTGCTTGTGGCAGGAGTGTGGTTTTCATTTTATTTTTGGTAAAATAATTAATTGTATCTACACAAAAGATTAATTCTGGCCTATATAATGTGCCTGAACCCAGTGAAGCTATCCCCCACCAAGATTAAAAACAAAGTCCAAGCAAACAGGCTGAGTTTGCCATGTAATTTCTAACGGTACATGAACACAGCGGCAGCAGCAGTGCTTACAAATTGGCTTCTGCACTGTATGAAAACATTCTGGTGGTTGAACGAAGTCGAACTAAACTCTAATGTTACAAAAATTAAGCAAATGATAAGAAACCATCAAGAACGACAGCAAAACGAAATACGGACGAATTGAGGTTTTTGGTGGCATTCTTTCAAATTTTTTGACAGTTTAAAAATCCTGACGAAGCAGCAGCTGCAGGAACAAAGGTTAAAAGATGCCAACGAAAGTCAAAGTCCAGATTTCTTGTTTTGTTTGGGCTTTGTTGCCCTTCATTAAGCGCAGGCTTTAGGCATACCGAACCACATTTGTTTTTAATCACTGCACCTTTAAGAAGACAATGCTGCTTACTACATTACATTACATTACTTATTATTAATTTGGCATTTTATATAAATTAATATAAGATTTCACAGCTGGGATGTTCACCGAATACCACCGCTGCCTTCGATCATTTTTAATCTGTGCATAGTGATGCTTTATGACATGCCATAATTTAAGCAAAAATCAACTTTATAATTGATGAAATATTTAAGGCACTCTGGAGCAGGACATCTGTAGCAACTCATCATGCGACTACTGAAAGAATAAATACATAGTAGTAAATTCACCCAGTGCAAACGACAAGAGCTGTAGTCCAATTAAAAACATTTAATGAAAACACTTTACATTTACAGTCTGTCTCACAGTGTTAAAGTGTCTGATTTAGCTCTCTGCTGCTTACAGATTAAAGCTACTGCATGTATATTTTTGAACACAGCAACAAAAGCTACAGTGCATCCTGAAAGTATTCACAGCGCTTAACCTTTTCCACATTTTGTTATGCTACAGCCTTATTCCAGAATGGATGAAATCCATTTTTCCCCACCAAATTCTACACACAATACCCCATAATGACGATGTGAAAAGGTATGGGTTTTTTTAGATTTTTAGATGCATTAAGATTTAGATGCATTAAAAAAAACACACAAAGAAATCACATGTATATAAATATTTACAGTGTTTGCCCTTGAAGTTCAAAATTGAGCTCATGTGCATCCTGTTTCCACTGAACATCTTTGAGATATTTCTACAGCTTAATTGTAGTCCACCTCGGGTAAATTCAGTTGATTGGACATGATTTGGAAAGACACACACCTGTCTACACATGAGGTCCCACAATTGGGCGATTCTACGGTAACAGAATTACAATCTGAGCTAATCTGTCGTGGTTAGATGCCATATGTCCAGATTTTGCTGCTGCTGTAATTCCATTACCATAAAATTGCCCAATTGACAGTGCATGTCAGAGCACAAACCAAGCATGAAGTCAACGGAACTGTCTGTAGACCTCCAAGACAGGATTATCTGGGGAAGGGTACAGAAACATTTCTGCTGCTTTGAAGGTCCCAGTGAGCACAGTGGCCTCCATCATCCATAAATAGAAGAAGTTCAGATCCACCAGGACTGTTCCTCAAGCTGGCCGCCCATCTAAACTGAGTGATTGGGGAGAAGAGCTTTAGTCAAGGAGGTGACCAACATCCCAATGTCAGAGCTCCAGCATCCTTCTGTGGAGAGTGGAGCACCTTCCAGAAGAACAACGATCTCTGCAGCAATCCACCAATCAGGCCTGTATGGTTGAGTGGCCAGACAGAAGCCACTCCTTAGTAAAAGGCACATGGCAGCCCACCTGGAGTTTGACAGAAGGCACCTGAAGGACTCTCAGACCATGAGAAACAAAATTCTCTGGTCTGAGGAGACAAAGATTGAACTCCTTGGTGTTATGTTTGGAAGAAACCAGGCACCATCCCTACAGTGAAGCATGGTGGTAACAGCATCATGCTGTGGGGATGTTTTTCAGCAGCAGGAACTTGGAGACTAGTCAGGATTGAGGGAAAGATGAATGCAGCAATGTACAGAGACATCCTGGATGAAAACCTGCTCCAGAGCGCTCTTAACCTCAGACTGGTGTGACAGTTCATCTTTCAGCAGGACAATGACCCTAAACACACAGCCAAGATATCAAAGGAGAGGCTTCAGGACAACTCTGTGAATGTCCTTGAGTGGTCCAACCAGAGCCCAGACCTGAATCTGATTGAACATCTCTGGAGAGATCTGAAAATGCCTGTGCACCGACGCTCCCCATCCAACCTGATGGAGCTTGAGAGGTGCTGCAAAGAGAAATGGACAAAACTGCCCAAAGATAGGTGCACCAAGCTTGTTGCAATATATTCAAGAAGACTTGAGGCTGTAATTGCTTCCAGGTGCATCAACAAAGTATTGAGAAAAAGGTGTGAATACTTATGTACACGTGATTTAGTTTTTTATTTTAATAAATTTGCAAAAATTAAAAAATATATGTTTTTCATTTTGTCATTATTGGGTGTTGTGAGTAGAATTTTGAGGTGAAAAAATTAATTTACTCCATTTTGTGTGTGTGGAAAAATGTGGAAAAAAGTGAAGTGGTGTGAAAACATTCCGGATGCACTGTACATCCATTCAGTACTTGTTTTTAACATTGTAAACACTTTTTGTGACTAATATATAGCAACAAATTACATTAATTGCAACAAAATAATGAAATAGGAAGTGTGCAACATGTAAATTAAATTGACTCAAATTGTGCCTCTTACAATAGATAAAAAAAAAGCCCACTACAAATCTGGAATTATTTATTTTATTTTATTCTGCTTGACTTTAACACATTTCCAGCCAATTCTGAACATGCAAAAAAATAACTTGATTCAGCGCCTGTTTCATTTCATAGGCCTGCAGTGTCATGGATTTACTTTTGCTTACATTACCATTTTTAAATAAAATGTGTTAGTTTTTCAAATAAAACTACGTAGTCTTAGACACTTTGTTTAGGAAGATAATTTTAGAAATTTAAATCTTTTGTATTTGAAATGGCATAAACAAGCTGAAATGTGTGAACTACCAAGTGTGTTCCAATACTTTTGGAGGGCACTGTATTGTCACATCCATTGTGCTATATCTGGTTTAAAGTACATATTTTCTGCAGTGCAACAAGGCAGCACCCATACTCATGCTGTTTGGACGTAACCTTTAGGCCGTATAAGTGAATGGTGCCGCGCACACAGTTGTCCTTGCACACTGCAGGTCAGGTCATGTCTGTGAGCATATTGGTGCAGCATCCACCACCTTACATAACCTGCCCTGGACAGATCAAATTCCCTGCAGAAGATTAACTACCATAAAACCTTCCCTGAATGGTCGACATTCTGGTTTGACCGACGCTTTCATACCAGGAAGAGTCGTCCCATTGACCCGAAGTATAGAAAGAAAGGGAAACACATTGAAGGAGGAATAACTAATGACTCTCCTGACAGTGTTTTGTCTCCTTGTGTCTGATTATCTTTGTTGTGGGGGGGATTGACACTGACCTCAGACTATGTCTACCTGATGTTTTTCAGCAAAGGCTGGAAATGCAGTGGCAGCTGCCTTGGACTTATTTTCCACTGACCATCTTCTCCATTTCATTAGAGACTAGTCAAGGAAGAACACAGGGGCACATCTGGAAAAGGTGGATATTTGAGCTTTTGAGAATGAATGCAAAAAGCAGCAGGTGCACAATGGACATCTTGCATCACTGTTCACAGAACTATGGGTTAGTTTTGATTTTACTCCCCAGAAAATTCATGATATTATTCATTGCCAGACATTGCACAAGACACCCTGTCTGCACATGTCTGTCAAAACTGGCAGAACTGTTTTTATATATATATATATATATATATATATATATACAGTTAGGAAAATACGTATTTGAACACCCTGTGATTTTGCAAGTTCTCCCACTTAGAAATCATGGAGGGGTCTGAAATTTTCATCTTAGGTGCATGTCCACTGTGAGAGACAGTGGACATGCACTGTGAGAGGGATTTTGCTCCACTCCTCCATACAGATCTTCTCCAAATCTTTCAGGTTTGGAGTTTCATTTCCCTCCAAAGATTTTCTATTGAGTTCAGGTCCTGAGACTGGCCAGTCCACTCCAGGACCTTGAAATGCTTCTTACGGAGCCCCTCCTTAGTTGCCCTGGCTGTGTGTTTGGGGTCATTGTCATCCTGGAAGATCCAGCCATGACCCATCTTCAATGCTCTTACTGAGGGAAGGAGGTTGTTTGCCAAAATCTCGCAATACATGACCACATCCATCCTCCCTTCAATACGGTGCAGTCGTCCTGTCCCCTTTGCAGAAGAGCACCCCCAGAGTATGATGTTTCCACCCCCATGCTTCACAGTTAGGATGGTTTTCTTGGGGTTGTTCTCATCCTGTAAACATGGTAAGTGGAGTTGATTCCAAAAAGCTCTATTTTGGTCTCATCTGACCACATGACCTTCTCCCATGCCTCCTCTGGATCATCCAGATGGTCACTGGTGAACTTTAAACATGTGCTGGCTTGAGCAGGGGGACCTTGCTGCCCTGCAGGATTTTAAACCATGACAGCATCATGTGTTACTAATGTAATCTTTGTGACTGTGGTCCCAGCTCTCTTCAGGTCATTGACCAGGTCCTCCTGTGTAGTTCTGAGCTTTCTCAGAATCATCCTTATCCCACAAAGTGAGATCTTGCATGGAATCCCAGACCGAGGGAGACTGACAGTCATCTTGTGTTTCTTCCACGTTCTAATAAATAATCATAACAGTTGTTGTCTTCTACCAAGCTGCTTGCCTGATGTCCTGTAGTCCATCCCAGCCTTGTGCAGGTCTACAGTTTTGTCCCTGGTGTCCTTAGACAGCTCTTTGGTCTTGGCTATGGCGGACAGGTTGGAGTGTGATTGATTGTGTGAACAGGTGTTTTTATACAGGTAACAAGTTCAAACAGGTGCAATTAATACAGGTAAAGAGTGCAGAATAAAAGTGCTTCTTAAAGAAAAATTAACAGGTCTGTGAGAGACAGAATTCTTGCTGGTTGGTAGGTGTTCAAATACTTATTTTATGCAATAAAATGCATATTAACCCCTTAACGCCTGAATTTATATAGCTGTATATAAAAAAATGTTTTGTGTGTGTTTTTGCCTTTAAGTAGATGGTAAATAATGTTGAGATTATTCATTTCACTTTTGCACAGAAAAATAAATAGTAATTTTGGTATTTTGGTAATAATTTATGTTATAATGTTATAATAATAATACTGGTATGTTGCAAACATGCAACAACAGGCATACTGGTCAATTTGGTATGTTGCATATTTGAGTCAAATATTGTAGCATATATGCGACAATAGGCGTTAAAGGGTTAATGATTTAAAAATCATACAATGTGATTTTCTGGATTTTTTTTTTAATTGTGTCTCTCGCAGTTGAAGTGTACCTATGATAAAAATTACAGCCCTCTCCATTTTTTTATAGGTGGGAAAACCTACAAAAGTGACAGGGGGTCAAATACTTATTTTCCCCACTGTATACAATACAACATAAAACAGCCACACATAAGCAAGCAGTGCCAGTAACCGTCTAATTAGTGAAAATCCATACACCTATTCTAGGGCACCAGAGTCTTGATCCCCTTGGGTACACCCAGAACCAGATTGTGGTGACGGCCACGAACACCGAACCATCCAGATCACAGCTAAATATCCGAGCACTGCTGTGGCTGGTGTGTTGGGCCAAGACGTAAATACAGAACCTTACCATATGTCATGGACCACTCCGGCATGACATGAGCTACAAGGGCGAGTGCATGTACCTTGACGGAAAGGGGCCCAGGATGCAGAGTCCCAGGGGAAGCACAAGTTACACAAGTTGTTTTCAAAGGAATGAAGAATAACTCTGTTTCTTTGAAATGTTTCTCCTGTGTGGTAATGTCTGCAATCATCCAACGGATAGATTAACAAAGATAAACTATTTTCATCTCAGTGACAGGCGGGTTGGTCAAAAGCAGTTGGACACAAATGCAAGGCTCAAACAAACAGCTGTGATTGGTAAAAGGCTTTACTGGTGTAGCCAGCAGAAGTCTGTACATGAGAAGGCAGTCCAAAAAACACAGCAGTACAAAAATCATCAGGCTTAGGCGTGGTCATTCGAACAGGCAGGAGGTCAGGCACACAACGAAGCAGGCAGGACTGTCAAACACGAAAAACAGAGCTGGAGAGAAGGTACAAGGCACATCAATATGGTGAGGGACTGCTGCACCCAATGAACCTTATATAACCCAGGTGATGAGCAGCAAATCAGGAACAGGTGTGCGTGGAAAGCACCAGAACAAGGGTGTGGCCAGAGAGAGAGAGACGCCCGCCACCAAGAACCCAGGGACCGACAAAAGAGATAGAGACAGACAGACCCAAGCAGAAAAACCCCAGCAAGAGAATGAACAGACAGAAACGCAATGAACCAAAAACGAATCACAAAACAGACTAGAGCCCGACCGATATGGATTTTTTGAGGCCGATGCCGATAACGATATTTGGATGGAAAAAAAATGCAGATAATCGACAAATCGGCTGATTTGCCAATAGCTGATAAATCAGCTGATCAGCTGAATGTTTCAACCTCTTAGCAGTAAACGAAAGTTTTTCATGCTAGAAATAAGGTCTACACAATGTGGGCTTAATAAAAAGTGTGACCAACACAGTGAAGCACATTTGACACATTACTACATAAACTGAGTTAATCAAACTGAGTTGAACTGAAACGGGAGAAATGTGGGGACAATGTAATCGCAAAGTTATTACAAACAACATCCTTAAAAACTTACTTGTATGCTTTTGTCAGCCGATCAGTGCAGTGTGACGGCGAACTACGGGGGCCGGTGATGAACACACTTAAGCAGGGGTGTAAGCAGCTCTCAGTTGAATGGAGTCAGAGCTCCAGCTACTGGACAAACGGTGCAAGGATATGTTACATTGCCGACACAAACATTATTTCAGTAACTGTTCTGTTTATGAGAAATTATCGGCGTTCTATTGGCAAAATTTCACCCCATAGTGAGTACTTTGAAAAGGGCTTATATCAGCCATTAATATCGGCCGGCCGATATATCGGTCAGGCTCTAAAACAGACCAAAAAATAAAACAGAAAACCAGACAAATTTCAAACCCTGACACTCACATTGTTGGGTTTTTCATTTAATCTTTGAATAGTTGCAAATGTAAATTGTCCAGTGTGAATTCAGCTCTCCATCATTTTATATTCATTTAGCAATAGAGACCCTTTGGTACAGGCTCTTCCCTTTGAGAGTGGCCATACGCCCAACCATTGGGTCAATAAAGTAAATACGCGAGCATATACGCCCAACCACAACCGACCAGTGAGCGCGCTTGTAAGCTCAGTTCCGGTTTCAACGCGGGAGGGAAAAAAACCCGGATATTTTCTCGCCGGCTGCGGGAGGATTCGCAGCCCGCGGAGGAGCTGTGATCTAAAGTGGTTCTGTTTGGCTCATCACACCCAGGGAACACTGTCAAACTAACACCATCTTACAGGCAACAAGCAGCATTGTGTTCAAAAACTGTTTCGTCATCGTTAACAGGCTTCCGTTCAAAATGCTTATGAAGTTTGTCTGTTTTCATCCATTGCGGTGTTTTTGCAGTAATTAAAGACGGTGCCATTAATGTGTCAAACATACTCCGCAATAGAGCCTTAAAAAGTGGTGTAAAAAACGTAGTTTAAATGCACAAGACATGTCAAATACACGATCACGGTTGGGCAAATAAGAGAAGACATTATATTTATTTGCTCAACGGTTGGGTGTATAGCCTTTGCCCTTCCCTTTATATCCAGAGTCACATTCCTTGTCCTTTATACAGCGAGTAAAATAAGTTGTGAACACATCAGCATTTTTCTCACTAAATATATTTCTAAAGGTGCTGTTGACGGATATTCTGTAGTGTGAAGCAGGTGAGAGTCTACGACTCTCTCTTGGTGGGATCTGACCATGTACAGCTGGGTGGACTGGGACAATGCAGATTACAGTTCTTGTGCAAGAACACAGTGGCAGGTCAGCTCCTTATTCATAGTGCTTATGTACCTGCTCTACCATATTCCTTGTGTTCTTTGACATGTAGATAAAACCTGATTTGACTGTTTCCCCCAAAATCAGCATTTTAAACATTGATGCAGAACTTGTTTTTGCATTGTCTTCTTCAAACCTCTTTTCCTGTCTAGCCGATTACACGGCTGTGCAGACAAATGGCACAAATATTTCTCACACTTTTAAGTGTCTTGTCAAATACTGTATCTTTACTGAACAAACTCATACCACTTATTGTCTCTTGAAAAAGACAGGATTCATTTAATAGTTTAGTCCCTTGGTGCCTGTTTATGCCTGCTTCCCTCCTGTTTCCTATGTTGCTAAATTTAAGCATGTCTTGGCTCAAGATAACGCAGAAGGAAGTACAAAGCTTTTGAGTCACTACACTAATTACTGCCTAATTTTCCAATTTTCCAACGATAGAACTTTGTAGCTTTGATTTGTTGTTGTTGCCCTCATCAATATTTTGTGTCTGTTGCAAAGTATTAAAAAAACTAATAAACTGATTTTTAAAGAACTCTGCATGAAGTTTAGGTCTTTTTTTGGAATTTAAAAACATCTTTGGAACAGCTGGAGCTCTGTAAAAAAAATGTTTTTTTCAATATATATACAAATGTTGATAGCTGAGATAATTTGGGTCTGGTCAGTAATGGAAAACATTAAAATATGATTTAGATGTAAAGTTCCTTCTGTTTCTCCCTTTTCATGATGTGAGGTGGATCTGCATGTTGATTTGGCACTTTTTTTTTTTTTTTGGCCATATGCCCATCCTGGCACAACTCTGCATTACATGGAAAATGGGCACAGGTGGTATTGAACCAGGGACTTCCTCTTTTGGAAACAAGTGCATGAAGCATTTGGCCACCATACTGCCCAAAATATGATGTAGATGTGGGAAAAGGCAAGTGGCCTCTGTGTGTTTGTGTATTCCGAGTATCAATTGAAATCCAGAAAGAGCTGACTTTTGTCCTTTGACCAACTTTTGTATTTTTTTCATGAGGATTCAAGGTGATCGGAATAATATTTTTGGAGAAATCAGTAACTTTTGTTTTGAATTCAAGCCTGTTTATGTCACACTTCCACAATAAGAGCCTATATTTCAAAATAAAAGCCTGTGAGGTTGCTGCAGACCTGACAGAATTCATCAGTCTGTCCATCCTCCAACATCCCAGACAGCAGATTCAAATCTGGACATTTTCTGTGTGCATGTGACCCCAAACACAGAATTAACATGTTCACACTCTGGACAAGACAGCAGAATTTTGTCTCAACAGTGTCCCACACAGGCCAAAAGAAAAAAAAGAACACTGCCACAGTGCAAATACAAAACTACAGTTATGAGTAATTTCTTGACATGGAATATTGTTCTGGTTAAGCACCTTCAGAAAAGTTTACTGATGCCCAGAAAATCATTTTTGAAGCACAACTGAAAACAGATTAAACCTTCAATAAAGACTTTCATTAAAGCCAAGAACTTTTTCTATGTCAGTACTTAAAAAATTGTGGCATAACTGTAAACAGATTTTCCCCAAAGGTCAGCCGTCCTCCATATACAGTACAAATGACCTTATCTAGAACCTGTGCTTCTGCATGGGTCAACATCCTTGTTTTATTTTTGTGAGGGCACATTTTATCCCTTGTAGTTAGAAGTTATTTTAATATCTCCTTTGGGCATCTTCATCTCACTTTGTGGAATTAGTGTTCTTTAATATTACATTTCTTTTAAAAAAAAATTGCCACACAATCACAAGCAAGAAGGAAAATGGTTTTGACACGCATTAACAATAAACATGCCCAGAATTATGGTGGCTTTCACATTAGCTAGCCATCTGAATTTTGTTTTTATTTTTGTTGTTGTTTTTGTGTTTGTTTTTAACCCTCTGGGGTCTGAGGGCATTTTTTGGACAGTTCACTTGCCTGGCATAAATGTTTTATTATTGCTGTTAACAGCTCTCCCTGCATCCCACAATCAAGTTTTATGTCTCTTTTTTTTCCCAAGACAACCTGTGCTTTCAGAATATATATGTTTTTGTTGTGTTTTGTAAGAGTAATAAAGGTTTACAATCAAAAATAGGCAAGGAAAAAATAAAGCTAAAAATAATTTTCCACACATTTATTCAAAACACACAGCAAACTATAATAAACAACTGTTTTGACACTTTATAAAGGTAATTTGAGGTCTTTTGTGAAAGACTGTACAACAAAAAGGTTCAAACAGTAAACACAAATGCACATTTTGAACAATATATACAAAATGGTCTATGCGTTTTGTTGTCCATTGATATGGTAAACAGTGCTTTATGCAGAGAAACCAGCAGAGTTATCCAGTAACATTCACATGCAAACTAGTGGAGCAATCCTGATAGTTACACACTCTTTGTTTGAGCATGTGAGATTATCAGAGGCTTTCCGTGTGCTCCTGCTTTCACTGATCGCTGTGCGTAATGACGCAGGACGCACTGAGTATGTACTATAGTATGTACTCATTGGAGCACCCAGGGGGCTATTCAGACAGGCCAACTAGTAACACATCACTCCTGAAAACGATCTTTGGCTTTTCACGTGAGGTAAATCTGCCCTACGATTGGATTTTGGAAAACCATGTGACGATGAACCAATTCGGATTGGACACTCACGTTGCGCACGTCATCAAACAGCTTCTATGAGGAGTACAAAGATGGCAGATGGCTGGCTCGAAAATCGGCGCAGTCTACTTTTCAGCAAAAAAAAAAAAAAAAAGAGTAAGTTTCTATCTCATATCATTCAAAAGTTATTTATAATTTAGTAAAGCTTGGTCTTAGCCGTCGTATACAATGGCATCGATCCCAGAGTGTTAATACTGTTCTAAAAACAGATCAATACAATTCCGTCAGTTCTAAGATGGTACTGCACAAATAATGCTGTATACATAATACTGTACAAATGCATTCTCTTCACAAAATTGTTAACTTATAATTTTCTAGCAGCCACAGTAGCTCGCAGGCCGTCATGGCTTCCTGCTGCACTACACGCCGCGCTACCTTATGGCATATCAGAGCCATTATGTATAAATTCTTTGTAAATTGAAAATTGCCAATAAATTGAAACATAATATTTGATACTACAAAAGTTCTACCTTCTTGTAATAGTTCATATTTTTCAAGTTGGAGGCCAAGTTCACTAGATTGTAGCTCAGCCTGTTAAGGGTGTTTGCAAGCAATAAAGCTACTTATGTTTTGATCATAGACCATATAAAAACTGGACAAAGCCTGTGTGACATCACCCATTAGCTGGGAGACCCAGAACAACCGAAATGACCCCCTTTCTGGGCGTTGCCCCGCTCGCACTGATTCACGATGAACTGATTAATGCATAAAGGGGCGGAGCATGGGTGGCTCCGTGTGTAATGGGAAAAGCCTGAACACGCTCCACTCCCAAGTCCGAAGCACAAGCAGTGTTGCCAACTTAGCAACTTTGTCGTTAAATTTAGAGACTATTAAGATCCCTCTAGCAATCTTTTTCAAAAAGGCGACTAGTGAGAAATCTAGCAGCTTTTCATCACTTTATTGGAGACTTTTAGAAACTCTGATGTGAAAGCACATGCAGGTGAGCCATCTTAACTCGTGCAAGTTGGGGTCGACAAAATCGGACCACGAGTTATCTGAAACCGTGAGTTAATGAGGTTGACCAAAAAAAAAACAAAAAAAAACTTAAAATCAACTTGCCTTGCCATATTACAATAGTTTTGACCATTTGAAGGATGATTCCTTCCTGGGTGGTGATGATTTCTTCATCTGGAGTGGGTTTAGGATCTTCTTCTTCCTCCTCGGGCTGCTACACTCCAGCGATGAGAGCTTTGCCAGTGCAGATGATTCTGGATGAGTCTAAGTTTTGGGACGTGACCTTCCTCTTTAGATGCTTCCTGCTGGTTCAGACTGGGCCAGAATTTATACACGCCGTCCGCCTCTTGTGCCCAAGACACGCACCCGCCCCTTGCCCCTATTGTTTTTAGTTAAACACTCCAAAGAGACACAACAACAATCTGGATGAAAGACCATCCAGATTGTTACCAGCACAAAGTTCAAAAGCCAGCATCTGTGATGGTATGGGGGTGTGTAAGTTGCCCATGTTATGGGCAACTTACACATCTGTGATGGGCCATCAATGCTGAAAGGTACATCCAGGTTTTGGAGCAACACATGCTGCCATCCAAGCAACGTCTTTTTCAGGGACATCCCTGCTTATTTCAGCAAGACAATGCGGTAGAGTGCAGGTACTAGACTGGCCTGTCTGCAGTCCAGACCTGTCGCCCACTGAAAATGTGTGGCACATTATGAATCGCAAAATATGACAACGGAGACCCCGGACTGTTGAACAACTGAAGCCGTACATCAAGCAAGAATGGGAAAGAATTCCACCTACAAAGCTTCAACAATTAGTGTCCTCAGTTCCCAAATGCTTATTGAGTGTTGTTAGAAGGAAAGGTGATGTAACACAGTGGTAAACATACCACTGTCCCAGCTTTTTTTTAAACATGTTGCAGGCATCCATTTCAAAATGAGCAAATATTTGCACAAAAACAATAAAGTTTTATCAGTATGAACATTAAATATCTTGTCTTTGTGGTGTATTCAATTGAATATAGGATGAAGAGGATTTGCAAATCTTTGTATTCTGTTTTTCTTTACATTTTACACCACGTCCCAACTTCATTGGAATTGGGATTGTATCTATAGATGCTGAAACTGTTTTGTAAATATGTTTATTTCTGCTCTCAAGATGGATGTTTTAAAATGGACTTCTATAGAAATGCGCTCTGTTTTGGAGCTAACTTCAAGCGGCCAGTCAAGGACCTGCACTTCCTGGTTGGGCTCAGAATGTGAGCTTGAGTGTTGTTGCTTGGTTTTGACTATATGGACAAAATTCTCAGTCAGTCTCTGATGTAATTGAATAATTA
The DNA here is from genome assembly GCF_902500255.1 of Thalassophryne amazonica. Taxonomy (NCBI): domain Eukaryota; kingdom Metazoa; phylum Chordata; class Actinopteri; order Batrachoidiformes; family Batrachoididae; genus Thalassophryne; species Thalassophryne amazonica. The sequence goes on from NC_047111.1 coordinate 5,935,540, forward strand.
ATCGAATACTAGATGCACTGACCAAGTACAATTGAAGATGAGAAAAAGTGGGAGAAAACATAGTGGCTAAATAGTAAAATAGACCTTGTGTTCATTGTGCAAGTATTTTGAGTATGTTTTGTAGAATTTTGAAAGGATAACATGCGATATCTTGCTTCTAATTTGAGTTAAATATTTTCATTCTCAGCATTGACCAACAAAGAGTCCCTTCTGTTAATGAAGTTAGCAGGACAGATGGAGGGAACAGTAACAAAAAATATAACTTGCACTGAAAGTCAGAAGGCTGTTGTTGCTGAGTCCCAGAAGATTCTGCTGTTAGTCTTCCAAGGCCAAGAAAACAGGGTGATAAGTCTTCTGTTGTCACATAAACCAGACAGTGCGTTCTCATGGGACCGGGCCAAGGAATATTTTGGAAAGGAAAAGCCCTGGGCAACAGAAATGTTACTCAAGTCCAAGCTTCTTGAACTCTGTTTGTCATCACAACTTGTCTGTGAAGTTCGTCCACATTTGTTTGGCTGCTAAAATAATTGCTGCATTCATTCTCCTCTGTGCTGTTGTTGATGATGGTGTTGTTCTGTTACTGTCTGTGTTTAGCCGTCGCTAACGATTTGCCAAACAGCGTGACAGCTCTTCCAATAACACCTGTGAACAGCGGGTGTGTCTCAGAGGTTTAACTGCAAACGTAATGTAGAACCGAAATCAATGCATATAGTAAAATCAATGTTTTTATAAACCAATTCTATACATAAATGTAAATCATTAAACTCTCGTAACTACTATGCGGTTTAACAGATGTGTAACTGGTAGCCAACTTATTCTTGTCTGTGGGTTGTTGGACTTTGAGATGGAGAGATGCCTGGAAAGAGCTGATGGAGTCATGAGGCCGCTGGACAGCAGGTGTTTGACAGAGGTGTGAATTTTTTTGTATCTCATCATTTGATTCCTTTTCCTGGGGTCGCTATTCCGTTTAAAATCTATTTTCCATTCAAAAGTCATTTTTCGATTCGAAATCCATTCAGTACATACAGCTGCTAGTTTTAGGATCTAGTAAAGTGTGCTGCAGTGCTCTAAGGAAGTTGTGCGACGGTACGACTTACCTTGGCTCAGTTGTCTGCATCATAATATTTTTAATATTATGGAATATAATTGGAGCGGGCCGCGGCCTCAACTTTACCTAAATTCTGGGTCTTTTAGTGAAGTTTAGGGCTAGTGGCCGGCAATCACCTTAGTATTTCTTCTGTTTTTCTTGTTGTTTAATGCTGGCAAATTATAAAGTATTTTTTTGTCTTTCTGATGCCTGATTCTGTTTTTTCTCTCTATTTAAGGTGCAGCTCCATCCAGAGACGGGAGTTGTATTCATGTTGGTGATCCTCCTGTCCTGTGCGCCAATAGCATTTCTTATATATTTGTCCGTGAATTGTTCTGTGAATTGTTCTGTAATTTATGTTTGTATCATGGCCCAAGCAGAGGATCACCCCTTTGAGTCTGGTCTACTTGAGGTTTCTTCCTCAGAGGGAGTTTTTCCTTACCACTGTTGCTCTGGGGGTTGGTAAGGTTAGACCTTACCTGTGTGAAGCGCTTTGAGGCAACTCTGTTGTGATTTGGCGCTATATAAATGAAAAATAAATTGAAATAATAAATGTGAAACCTTTGTTTTCTACAACGCTGTAGGGCTGCAGGTCTTTTGAAATGAAATAGATGATGGATTTAGGTTTTTTTGTTTTTTGCATGTTCAGAATTTGCTGGATGTTTGCTAAAGTGACGCGATGTGCGCTGGGCAGCTGCTCCACTTTTTTTTAACTCTGGGGTGATGATGTGCTAAGTGCGCTCAAGCATTTGTTGTGTCTTCAAAAGGCTTCACCTTCATTTTGCACAGAAGAAACATTCTGTGGATGTGGAACTACTCACAACACAAATGGCATCAGCATCATCCAGAATGATACCAGTGCAAACACTGATAAACTATTTTCCTCTACTACTGAAGACCAAGCTGTGAAAAGAACAAGGAAAAGGTCAATGCAGCCACCAGCCGTGACTCTAGGAAGGTCCAGCAACATTTACATGACATGTTTCTAGCCTGCTACATCACCAAATTCAGCACTGACAAGATCCTGTCATCTTGGACTGTATTCAACCAGCTCCTCTCTCCCAAGTTAAAGTTCTACCAAGTCTGTAATAGGCTACTTACCTGTAAATGACAGCAGCCCAACTGAAATGGATAGTCCTTACAATTCTCCAGAGAGGTGTTGATATTGCTGATAAAGTGAGTTTGCAGACAGTGGTTATTATTTATGGGCCTGGCTGTCTGTTCAAAGGAACAACTGATTAGCTTGAAGAATGCACAGTTCATCAAGAGGCTGGTGATTGGACTTGGTGCGTTTCCCAGGTGTCATTTCTTGGTTGTTTGGGAAAGTGCTTCAGAGTTGCTGGGCTTCAGGATATGTTTGTAGAGGCAGAGGTTGTTGCTGCAGGCTCAGTTAATGGAGTGATGGCTGGTAAGCACTAGAACAGAGCAGTAGGAGCACACGAACTGGTGGCAGAGGCATTGCAGCAGATGAAACTGAATACATAGTTCACAGTTCCAGAAGCGGAGGCAGAAAGAGTGAAACAACTGATGGGAATGTTATCACAGTCCTTCCCTGAACCAGAGTATCAGGAAATATTGACTGGTGAGAGCTTCCATCAATTTCAAATCTGGTGAATTTATCGAAGCCAGAAACAAGAAGCATACAGTAGGTTTCTGAATTTCCTACGTTGACATGGTAGAGGACTTACTGCTCTTCCTTAGATGTACCTGTGAGACAAATTGGGAACTTCATCTAGTAGCTATGTCACCTTGGGTGTTTGCTTACGATCATGTCAACTATAGCTGATACCTTCCTGTGTACTGGCTTGAAATGTCCGATCTTGCAAACTTTCCGCCCGGCTATACATCAGCAGTGTCTAAAAGGTGACTTCGCTGTTCAAAGAAACAACAACGCCTTTACCAAGATTGCTTGCGATCAAACCATAGAGCAGACAGCAAATCGTGATTCAAAAACCAACGATGGTATGATGCATATTACAACCAGTAAAGGAGCTGTCAACAGATGGATATGGTTGCATCATGCAAGAAGGTCCATTACATGAGGGTGCGAGGCTATTGCAGGCAAAGAAGACCATAGTACAACACAATCTGATATCCTGCAGAGTTGTATGAAACAGGATATGGCTAATGTTGAGAAGATAGTAGACACGGTAAACAACATGGTCAGTCTTTCTGACTATGAATAAGACATCACAGCGGGAGCAGGGGCAACACATGATGTCCAAACTGAACTGCAGATTGTGCATGCATGAGGTGAATTAGAATTCACAAAGTTGTGTAAAGAGCATCTGCAGACAGAAGAAGTAGACTTCTTTGACAGCATGGGAAAAAAATAAGCTTGACACTTACTACTAAGTCCTAGACTGTAAAATGGAATGTGTGTGGAAAGGATTATTTTTAAAAGCAGACAGGAACCTTCTAGCAGGATTGGTTGTGATTGGGGAAAGTCCATAATATGTATCTTCAGGAGATCAATCAATCAATCAATTTTTTTATATAGCGCCAAATCACAACAAACAGTTACCCCAAGGCGCTTTAAATTGTAAGGCAAGGCCATACAATAATTATGTAAAACCCCAACGGTCAAAACGACCCCCTGTGAGCAAGCACTTGGCTACAGTGGGAAGGAAAAACTCCCTTTTAACAGGAAGAAACCTCCAGCAGAACCAGGCTCAGGGAGGGGCAGTCTTCTGCTGGGACTGGTTGGGGCTGAGGGAGAGAACCAGGAAAAAGACATGCTGTGGAGGGGAGCAGAGATCAATCACTAATGATTAAATGCAGAGTGGTGCATACAGAGCAAAAAGAGAAAGAAACAGTGCATCATGGGAACCCCCCAGCAGTCTACGTCTATAGCAGCATAACTAAGGGATGGTTCAGGGTCACCTGATCCAGCCCTAACTATAAGCTTTAGCAAAAAGGAAAGTTTTAAGCCTAATCTTAAAAGTAGAGAGGGTGTCTGTCTCCCTGACCTGAATTGGGAGCTGGTTCCACAGGAGAGGAGCCTGAAAGCTGAAGGCTCTGCCTCCCATTCTACTCTTACAAACCCTAGGAACTACAAGTAAGCCTGCAGATGTTGGCATATTCTTTGGGTCCGCTGCCATTTTCACTCCCAGGTTCACAAGCATCTCTGATCATGACCAACAATGCCAGCTTGCTACATGCACTTGGAAGTCAACCAGAAAGGCCACTAACCCGCATCATAGGCAGCATATATGTTGTTGATGGTATGGCGATGATTCAACAGCTAAATGTCAACAAGCTACCTGCAGATAGGACATTTCTCAACCTTGGTCTTGTCATCTTTCGGCATCTCGTGAACAGGGCAAACCACAACAAGTCACCAGAGACGCACTTTGTGAAGGACGTGTACCGACAAACATCTTTTAAGAAAGCTGAGAGGTCCAAAAGAGCAGCTAGTGGCTCCCAGGTCATGCAAACCACGGCCAGTCCATTCTTCAGCAGTGGAAGAAGTTCTTGTCCAATGGCGAGAACAAGGTGTTGCTCATTGAGTATCTGGATGAAACGGTGGCCAGAGCTACAACATCAGACCTAAGGGGTGTCAAGGTCTTCTTGACACATGAAAGGATGTGCCATTCATTTTGCCCTGAAAGGAAGATGATGAACCAGTCATCAGAACTGAAGAAACATCTCTGTGCTCCACACAAGAAGAACCCAATACACGCATGTAGGAACATATATCCTTCACAACTGATACCATTGGCAGTGCCGATGTGATCATTGTGAGTCCAGATACAGACAAATTCATCATTTGCATTGCTCTTCAGTCCATTATCATTCATCCTTGCAGATCTTTATTTCCACACGGGAAGGTGTGCCAATCTGTAAGCGATTGATCAGCATTGGTGATGATATCAACCAGGCGTTGATGGGCCTGCAATGGTTTACGGGACGTGACAGTGTCAAATTAATTATTTAAAAATCATACAACGTGATTTTCTGGATTTTTTTTTTTTAAGATTCTGCCTCTCACAGCTGAAGTGTACCTACGATAAAAAATTTCATTCCTTGTAATTGGGAAAACATGCAAAATCGACACTTCGAACAAATTGAATATTTATTTTCCCCACTGTACATACATTCATATGATAACTGTCCTCTGCATTTAAGCCATCCTAATTACAGTTAGACACAATTCAAGTGGTGTGCTCTTCCCCATGAAGAGGGTGAAAAGTCTGTCAAAACTAAAGAAAGATAAAATACAAATACAAAATACAGTAGATGGCAATGTTCATGGCAGTGTGAGCAGCCACACATTCGCTAAAAGTGATGAAGGACTTAAACAGAATTTTCAGTTTTCAAATTGCCTTTTTTTTTTACAAATGAAAAAAAGACATATTTACAAATACAGATTTATTTGTAAAACCCACCACACATTTCAGTAACTGTGTGTTATACCGACCAGTCAACCACTGACGACCAGCATGCTTGTCTAAACACCAAAACTTTCAAAATTAGTGCATTGCTTTAAAACTAAAACATATAGCTGATATTTTCACTTTGTAAAATGACAGATGTGACGTTAATTTCAATAACTTGTCTGTAATTAATTTGTTTAAAATTATAACCATAAGTCAAAACTGTCTGCCTGTGCAAGACTCCAGTGAAATGACCAGCAGTTCTTCTTTCTCTCTGATCACCAGGTCTCTTTTGCTGAGACGGTCGAGCTGAGACAGAAGCACTGACTCGTTGTTGTGTCAGTAGCTGCTGTGTACTGAAGTCTACTGAAAGTTATCAGTTTAGCTTTTAGCTGTAACTTCTGCTAAATTTTTGGGGTTTTATCAGTTTAGCTTGATAAAAGTTAACTTTTCAGTTACCGTATTAACGGTTATTGAAGCTAACTTTTTGGTTAGCTGTGCCCACCAGTGGCTATAACATAACAAAATGTGGAAAAAGTGAAGCTCTCGGAATACTTTCCGGATGCACTGTGTATCTTGTGATGTTACAGTCAGAGTATACAAAGTCTTTCTATTCTGTAGCTGCCCTTCATTTTTAAGAGAAGACTGAAGATGTGGCAAGAATAGAAAGACATCAGCTCAGTTTTGTGTTCATGGGGTTCAGAGGATCCTTTCATCTCTAGGTCCAAATAAGTGTTGAGGTCAGTGATGTGCCCTCGGGCCTCGGTGTAACAGAAGTAATGTTACTGCTTTTATGTTGAAGCAAGATCTGCTGTTAAACTTCATTTTTGGTCTACCGGCCTCCTCGGTGTTCAAGTTTCAATTAAAATGGTGAAATCTGTCCCATGCTGAGGTCATGATGTGATGTTAGAAGAAAATTCATACTCAAAGAGAAAGCTGTATTGTGACACGGTGGACTTTCAACACAAGCTCAGTGCAGCAGGGAATTCCCCATCCTTTGAACAAGCCTTTATTGCTGGGGGAGACCTTTCACAGAGGGTTTGTTTTTGTCAAGAGGTTTTAACAATGAGAGGAATACTTCGTTCCCCTCCCCAATGGGAACACGTATTCCTTTTTTTTTTTTGTCAATGCTTCATAAACAAGTGGTGTGTTTTGCATTTTGCAGTCAAGTGTGGTTTCAGCGGCCAGCGTGAAGAGGAAAATAGAACTGGAAAACAAACATTGAATTGAATTTGTCTTCTCAGGCGAGCAGGTGGACACACTACAGAGATCCCAGGGCACGGTTATAATTAGGACTTCTTTTCTTGCTTTGGGGTCGGGAAGTGGGTTTGGCTATTTGGTGAGATTGTACAGTTTGCAAGCAAAGAGTCCCAAACAAAGGACTGCCACAGAAAAGTGGCTTATCGCTCACCCTTACATCTTTTAAAGGATGGCTGTTAAAAATGAACCACAACATGTTTTCCATGTGGAATTTGGTCTGACTTAGTTTGTGACCAGAATGCCCACACACTACAGGTTTTTGAGTCGTCTTGTCAACCTGCAACATCATTTATTGTATATCTGTTGCTCCACCCACAATGGCACTTGAATATGGTTTGTAGGTTTTTAAGACTTCTCGTGAGGTGCACACCAGTACAGAAATTTTGATCCATACAAACAGTTAGGTAACATGGAAATTAGCCAAACTGAAAGCTAAATTTTTCAGACTATTTTCTATCAATTAACCTCTGTGTTCCTAAGCTTTGGAAAATCGTTGGTATGTACCATCTGATGAATGCAATAGATGAATGAATGAGTCATCCCCTCAATGCAGTTTATTTATACAGCACCAAATCAGCACTACACACACAAGTCCAGCTCTTACCCGCCCCGTGAGCAAGCACATTGGTGACTGTGATAAAGAAAAACTCCCTCTGAGGTTTTTGACAGTAGGAATAAACCTCCAGCAGACCAGACTCCATGGGGGGAACATCTGCTATGACCATGCTAATAAATTAGAATAGAGCACAACATTGATTTTTAAGAACATGTAAAGACAGAAAGTCTAGTTTGTTGACACAGTCACTCAAACAATAAATGCTGTCATCTTGTAACTCACCAAATTAAAAGGCCATATAGTAAAGATAAACTCTCTTGCATCTGGTGAACTTTTATGCACCAGATCAATTGAAAGATCTTTGTTTTTCCTGTGCATTATCGGATAGACGTGTCTGCCACGTGCTGGATGGTTAGCGGATGCTGGATTGATGATAGATTGGTTGCAGGTGCACTCATCAGTCAGTGAGAGAACCTTTCTGCACAGAAATGTAATAAACAAGTAAACTTTCTTATAAGCTTTTTCACACTCTGGAAATGTGCATGCACGACCAGGCTGGTTGAAAGGTCGAGAGGTGTAAAAATGTAAACAGACGCTCGGTCAGTCAGTGACAGCGTCAGTCAGTCAACTGTCTAAATCCATAATAAACATAATTATATAGATGCTTATAAGAAGGAGTGAAAGTGCATCTGTTTTACCAAGCCTTTACAATATAAATATTAGAAATAATACCTTTGAGATCATCCCAAACGCTTTCTCCAGCCCAAGAAGTGCACAAGAAAAGCTGGTGGAGAAAATTCCTCTGTGCTTCCGGAGCGATTAGAGATAGTTTTATTAGCCAATCTCTGAGAGCAAATGATTAATCCACTACGAAATAATTGTTTTATATAATGCAGCATCCAGCAGCACACAGCGCGGCATCCAGCAGGTCGTGTTGGCCCGCCGAATTGTGCAGCAGTGCGCAGGTTAAATGAGTGGAGGCATGCCGCTCTTATCATCCAGCCGCAGCCAGACTCTAGTTCGGGTCGGGGGATGATTTGCCGTCATCTTCTTTTGAATGGGCAGCGTAATCTGTCGCCTTGCTCTGTTGTGATACAAATCAATGCGTTTTTATCCCACTCGTGTTTATTATTAATTGATACAAATCGCAGGCACATGTGCCTATAAGCCTAATAAATGACACAGAACATGCAGGGAAATGCACCAGGCAGCTACTTCATGATTATTGACTAGAGACACCATTCAGCTGCCATTCACCAACCAGATACATGATTAATTTTATTTTATCCTTCACAAATAATTTATTTCACACTCTCAGAAATACAAACGTAGTGCACAAGATTTATAGAGGTTCGCAAAGCGAAACAGCGATCAGCTGATTCTATGTTTCTGAATAGACACTGTCTGGGTCAGCAGTGGGTCGAGTCCGACAAAACCTCAATTTTCAGTTCGTGTGCAGCATAAGCTTCAGTTTTTCTTCCTTGGACATCAATACCACGTTTTCACAAAACATCTGTCAAGGAATCAACACTCTAACAGGAAAAATAATCAAAGTTTTGGTCATTCTTGCTGCCAACACAGTCAGTCATAATGCCTCGAGACTGCAGTTTACACCTCTTGCTCTTTGACCTCACGCGTCACACCCGGAGAATATGAAAAGGCTTATTACCGGCGGTTATATTCACATTATTATTTGTTAATTATTATTATTTATTATTATTATTATAGTCACAATTCCACACAACCTTGCAGGAAGGGTTTTTTTTTGGTTGTTTGTTTTTAAGTGAAGCAGTTGTGAGGTTGATGTTCATCCATGTACTAAGTTTGGTAGAAATGAGCTGAAGGTCCTGGGAGCAGTAGGCAAACTTAAATTGCAGTATAATTACAATAATAGCTCATGGGAGATGATGGCGCCCTCCTCAGGCAATGCCTGGGTGTGTTTTTTTTTCAACGTGTGTGGTATTCAGGGCTGACTTTGACGGTTTGGGTGTTTACTTGTGAATATTTCCAAGTTGATTGTACTTTAATAAGTAACAGTTACTTACAGGTGTGCATGCTTACAATTAAGTTAAATGGTTGATTTTTTTTTTAATGAAAGTCATTATCTACTTTTGTGCATAATTAACATCATGACATGGAGCCTTCCAACAAATGAATCAGTAAGTCACAATCATTGCTAATCACTGCAGTCATTTTGTGAAATGAAAATCTGATTGCCCTCCATTTCAAATCATTGTCTTCTCTGCTTTCATGCCTTCTTGGATGTTCAAAGAACTTTCTGGCCACAGGGATATTTGCTAAAATGCGGGTGCACAGCAGTAAGTGAGCGTACCTGTTAATAATATTTTAATATCAGTCAGGCAGGTAGCTCGGATGGATAAGGAGGTGGACTACTAACCTTTAGATCTGGGATCGATACCTGTCTTTGTCCTTGGACAACACTCATAACACTTGCATGGAGTTTTTCAGTGGATTTTGGGTGATTTGCGGCGCTGAATCTGAATCTTGTGTTATTTTTTGCCAATCAGATCACGTTTTTCGCATATGAAAACATATTTCTTGAGTCAAGCATTGAAGCAAAAGCTGCAGTCTCGCACACCTCTTCGGCGCCAGAAGCTGCTTTTGTGCGTGATTAGTGGCATCAAACTCAATAGCGAATGAGAAACTTTAGCATAATCCATCAATAAGGAACATGCAGATTGCAAAACAAAACATGATGTGATAGAGGAAATCTGAGGTCAGATTCAGCACCACAAAGTTACCATCCAAGGATGATGTGCACCAGCACCGCTGGGCCTCGGGACCTGCACAGGACATGCATGTAAGCGGTCAGGGTGAAAAGTATAGTTCTGCATCAGATCAAATGTACCGCTGACTGTGAGCATTTGTACTGCAGGTGTTGATCTTTAGAGGTTTAGATCACAACACAGGGAACTTTAAACTTCAGAGTGTAGTCGGCTCTTAACAGGTGTCACCTTGACCTGCAGCGTTATTTTCATTCATCATAGTTCAGTGCTGTCATCACTCTTACCAACGAGGTGCGAGTGAGTTGCAGAGTCTGCTGCATTCTCTCTTCTCATTCCGTCACCTTAAATAGGTGGAAATCTTCTCTGAACCCAAACCTGTGTGCTGTGCCAGTGCAGCACTGCAGCATGTGCCATCTCGCGCCCGAGCTGTGCACCGAGCTCTTGCCTCACTTGGTTTTTTGTCTGAGTGCCGGTGTTGTGACACTAAACATGAAGTCTGAGCTGCTGGCCCACTAAGCTGTGCTCCTGACGTTGACATAAAATCTAGATGTGCTGTTTGCTATGAGAGGTGATATTTTCGGATGCCTGCACAGTGCACACTGCTTCCAGCTGTTGGCGATTAGCGGCTTGTTGCACTGCCTTTCTCACTTTTCTGTTCTTCCCATTTTCTCTCTCCACTCTGAAATGACACATGGTCTGTATACTAGCTGAGCGTCGTTACCAGAGGCATGTTGAGATCTTTTGGAACACGGCCTTCCCTCTGCACTCCCAGTTCAGTTTGTTGAGTGCACCGCAAAACTTTTCTATCCAAACAGTGAGATGTCTGCAGTGCCGGTTGGTGGGAAGTACCTAAATAGGAGTTGGAATATCACATGCACGCTTATATGTGTGGATTGGAAAATATGTCCTTCTGAAAGGCTTCATAGTAGTTTGAGATTTTTAACAAACTGATATGGATCATCACCAATCTGAAAAGTACCCCAAAGACTTTTAAAATGATCCATTTTCAGGTCTCTAAGAAATGACCAGTTTTCTGCACCTGTTGCTTCAGATAAGCCTGTCTGAACTGCACAGACCATGTGGACGTGTTGCAAAGAGCTCAACCCAGATAAAGCAAGAGCTCAACCCAGATAAAGCAGGACCTCAACCATCATAGGTCTCAGAAATCTCATATGTAATGTTTTTGCAAACATTTGTTTGCATTCCTGTGAGAATGTGGCTGAGAGTAAGAGAGTAATATCACAACTTAGTAGTGTCTACTAGTGGTGTAATGGACTGTAGTTGATTCATATAGACACCCCCCCCCCCCCCCCTCGCTATTCTTAATTGCAAAGTTTATATGATAGTGTGAAATACAAATTTGTTTGTTTTTGATTTTTGTCACAATGAATTGTTTTTAAAGTAATAATTGCATAAATCTCTGTACAGAGTTGCAGCTAAATCAAACCAGTTGCACGTTCATGTGTGCAGAGCGTGCTAAAAGCAGTCAACCTCTGCTACCTCGCTTGCCTCAAGGTAGCCATGGTGCAGGTTCAACACACTTTGGGGACCAAGCATGGAAGAATAAATCTGAAATGTCAGAAATTGGGGGTTGAGCATGTGCTAGCTTTTCCCCGTGCTGTCCTGAACTCACTGAGCCAAGTGTCGGTGGAGCTGGGTGGGAAAAAGAACTTTTCCCAGCTGATGCTAAAGGATTATTAACCGAGCATGAGGTCTGATATTCCCGTACAGACAGAGCATGCAAGGTTAATAATTTGTTTATTATATGCATGGGTGCACATAACTAGTACTCATGGTGCTCCTGTGTGTGAAACATCATTGATGCACAGCAGAGGGAAGGACTTTTTCTACAATCCCTCATTGCTTTCCTCTTATGAAGTGCTTCTTTTGCATTTTCTGATGCGCATCATTTATTTTTAGCACGCACAAGCACCATGAGTACCAGTTATGTGCATGCCTGATTATATGGCTGTTTGGAGCTGTGTTTTCATCTTGTTGGTCTTTATTTTGCTCGTCCACTTCGAGCTCATTTGCTGTTAATTCCTTTTTGTTTTGTTTTATTTTGTGCTGTGAAAATTGTAAACAAAGTTGCAAATCCGATACGAGATCCAGACCGATTGTCATGGTAACGGTCAAATATTGGAAAATATCAGACCGGAAATCAGCCAATCACTGCGCACATACTGTCATAGCCATATAATAAAAAAAAAATTATATTTGTCCCCCTTTCCAATCAGGTGGTTAAAAATAGTCAACCAAACCATGACTTTTGTGATCTGTTGTACCTGTAAGATAGAAATATTGTCTGGGTGCCAGAGGCCAGAGGAAGGTCTGTCGTTATGCAGCTGAGCTTCTGTTTTTTGCTTGACTATAAAGACTATGAAGTGACCTTGATTCAGGTCACTGAAGTATATCTACGAGGTCTGTCCATAAAGTATCGTACCTTTTTATTTTTTTCAAAAACTATATGGATTTCATTCATATGTTTTTACGTCAGACATGCTTGAACCCTCGTGCGCATGCGTGAGTTTTTCCACGCTTGTCGGTGACGTCATTCGCCTGTGAGCACTCCTTGTGGAAGGAGTGGTCTCGCCCCCTCGTCGGATTTTCATTGTCTGGAAATGGCGGAATGAAAAGGACTTTTTTCCATCAGAATTTTTTCAGAAGCTGTTAGAGACTGGCACCTGGAAACCATTCAAAAAATTTATCTGGCTTTCAGTGAAAATTTTACGGGCTTCACAGAGAATAAGGACTTTAACTACAGGTTTAAGGACCCCTTTAAGGACAGTCGGTGCGCCGCGCTGCGAGCTGCGACGATGCGGCACAAACCACTGGATCATTTCTAAGCTGATGGCTCTGTGGATACGAGACCGTCGTGTGCTCTTTCTCTGGTTATCACAAGAGCTGGACATCAGCCATTTTCCGGCAGATTTCACTTTTAACAAGAGATTTTGTCATGGAAAGCCGAGTGGAGGCTTTGCGCGTCACGACCGATTCGCTGATGAAGCGAGACAAAGGAATACCTCCATTTCGGAGTGTTAGAGGACAAGTTGGGACATGTCTATCTCGGCTTTCAGTGCTTACCAGTCGAGTGAGTATAAAAGAACTTGTGGAGAGCATGCTCACAGGCAAATGACGTCACCGACAGGCGTGGAAAAACTCATGCATGCGCACGAGGGTTCAAGCATGTCTGATGTAAAAACATATGAATGAAATCCATGTAGTTTTTGAAAAAAATAAAAAGGTACGATACTTTATGGACAGACCTCATATATATATATGTGTATATATATATATATATATATATATATATATATATGTGTATATATATATATATATATATATATATATATATATATATATGTGTATATATATATATATATATATATATCAACCTAAACTAAAATACCATCAACAGGGAGTGAACATTTTGGTATAATTTTATAATGGCAGTGTGCTTGGTGGACATTTTGGACTTACCTTTTTCTCCAGGTAAATGAGCAGGAGGTGCACTCGGGTTACTGCTTGGCCTGCTTCATAGTTTAAAATCTTACTTTACACATAAGAACTGACAATATCTGCTTGAGAATGAGATGATTCATTTACTTCCAAAGTAAATGAATTAGTTGAATTGTGAATTAATGAATTAGTTCCACTTGTTGAAACTTAAAAACACAGAGCTCAGACCTTCATCAAGGCCAATAGTCCTCTCTTCTGTGATGCACATTTTTAGCTTTTATATACCGTAATTGACTTAAGATCACCCCCTCCCCCAATAAAAACATGTTATATTCCACTGGATCCAGGCTCCTATCTGGACCTGTACTAAATCCTACACATCGACAAATACTGTCAGTAGTTTTTACCGACAGGTAAAAACTGAAGGCAGAGCAGAACTAGAAATGATTTGACTCCGTGTGTGTGTGCGTGCGTGTGTGTTTGTGTGGACACAATATCTTGACAAAACTTTGTATGTCTAGGTAAAACGTGGCACATAAGGATTCCTCACTAATAACTTCAGTTTATTTCACTTGGACAAGCTCGACATTGGGTGCATTTTGATCCTAATTGTAGCCACCAGGGGGCAGTGAGAATCCTTTTGTACAACCCCTGGCAAAAATTATGGAATCACCGGCCTCGGAGGATGTTCATTCAGTTGTTTAATTTTGTAGAAAAAAGCAGATCACAGACATGACACAAAACTAAAGTCATTTCAAATGGCAACTTTCTGGCTTTAAGAAACACTATAAGAAATCAGGAAAAAAAAAATTGTGGCAGTCAGTAACAGTTACTGTTTTAGACCAAGCAGAGGAAAAAAAATATGGAATCACTCAATTCTGAGGAAAATATTATGGAATCATGAAAAACAAAAGAACGCTCCAACACATCACTAGTATTTTGTTGCACCACCTCTGGCTTTTATAACAGCTTGCAGTCTCTGAGGCATGGACTTAATGAGTGACAAACAGTACTCTTCATCAATCTGGCTCCAACTTTCTCTGATTGCTGTTGCCAGATCAGCTTTGCAGGTTGGAGTCTTGTCATGGACCATTTTCTTCAACTTCCACCAAAGATTTTCAATTGGATTAAGATCCGGACTATTTGCAGGCCATGACATTGACTCTGTGTGTCTTTTTACAAGAAATGTTTTTGCAGTTTTTGCTCTATGGCAAGATGCATTATCATCTTGAAAAATGATTTCATCATCCCCAAACATCCTTTCAATTGATGGGATAAGAAAAGTGTCCAAAATATCAACGTAAACTTGTGCATTTATTGATGATGTAATGACAGCCATCTCCCCAGTGCCTTTACCTGACATGCAGCCCCATATCATCAATGACTGTGGAAATTTACATGTTCTCTTCAGGCAGTCATCTTTATAAATCTTATTGGAACAGATTGCTTTTCCTTAGCTCATTGTAACCTTGTTTTTTTCTGTTTAGGTGTTAATGATGGCTTTCGTTTAGCTTTTCTGTATGTAAATCCCATTTCCTTTAGGCGGTTTCTTACAGTTCGGTCACAGACGTTGACTCCAGTTTCCTCCCATTCGTTCATTTGTTTTGTTGTGCATTTTCGATTTTTGAGACATATTGCATATTTTTTTCCTCTGCTTGGTCTAAAAAAGTAATTGTTACTGACTGCCACAATTTGTTTTTCTTGATTTCTTATAGTGTTTCTTAAAGCCAGAGAGTTGCCATTTGAAATGACTTTAGTTTTGTGTCATGTCTGTGATCTGCTTTTTTTCTACAAAATTAAACAACTGAATGAACATCCTCCGAGGCCGGTGATTCCATAATTTTTGCCAGGGGTTGTATGCTGTATCTTGACAAAATATCAAGATGAAACTTGCTACATGAGGTCACCTCATTCAGAACTCAAACAGGTTCAACACTGGGTGTGTTTCAGTTCTAATTGTTATCAGTAGGGAGCAGAGTCTCTGAAACCTAGTGTGCACAATAACAACATGAGGATTTCATGGATCGTGATGAAGCTTTCAGCTGCAAAGTGTATCTTTCTTAGACCTTGCACAAGTTCAAGGTATGGCTCAGCAACGGAGGTTGGAGTCAGTATCGCCCTCATCTGGTGAAAGAATGGACAGAATGTCCTCTTTGAAAATCAGAGTTTCAGTGGTGACACACACACACACACACATACTGTACACATTCTGTAAATGTTTGCCTGTGCGAGCGTCTGTGTGTGTCAGGCTTTTTACACCACTATCTCTTGCTGGGCTGTTTGTGGTATTTCAGAATGCTAAGCGTTTGCATCTCAAGGCGTTCTTATTAAGGCAGCACATCTCTCACTTGTCACTTCAAAGGGAGCGAGTAGGGGTCAGGGTTTCGTCAGAATTTCATCAGGCTGTTGTCGGCGCTTGGCACAGACTATCAGAGGAAAGCGATGCCCTAAAAATAGAATGCCATGTCATGCTAGGAAAGAGAGACAGAGGCCAGATGATACCATTCTGTGCCAAATGACTGTTATTAAAATACCTCCATCCTAACCCGCTGGGAGACACCTCCAGCTGACTGCGTTAGCAGAGGGAGGGTGGTGGTGATGTGGTGGAAGATTCATTGCTGCAGGAAGGTGCACTCATATTGGATGTACAGAGAGAGAAACAGTGGGGGTCCGAGGAAGTGGTGGCGATTGGCTTACACGCGTCACATAAACAACATGCAGAATGTGCACGTGCTTATCAGCTTCAACGCTCCACTTTTGGCTTTACGGATCTGTCATTCTGGCTCTGCCTGCAGAGCTGAAGATGTTTTCCACATAGAGATGGTAACTAAGATCTTATGATGAGTGCTTAATAGCCCTGCAGTTAAAACTGAACTATATCAGTGCCTCTCCCTGATGAATGAGGCATTCATAGGGCAGTACGTTATTATTGCTGAAGTATTCCTCTTTTGATCTCAAGCTGTTCAAGCCCCGGAGTTTTTTAGAAGGGTGGCTCATCAAAATAACTTTGCAGATTAGATCGGGCCTGGTCTTGCCCCGGCTAAGGTAAACGGAGGCCTGGAGGTGTGGAGGCACCAGTGTGCAGGAAAGTCAAGAGTACGGAGTCTCACGGTGTCTGAGTGGATTATATATCTCAGCCTACTTATTTATTGAGTTTCATTTTAACTTGGTCCATCTGGAAGACTTATTTTCAACTCTCACCAATGTAGATTTTCAGATCTATCAGCCATCAAACATCAAGTCCCAAATATGAAGTTGTGCTTCTTGAATTCCTACTCTTTAGCCACAATAAAAGACACGCCGTGGTTCTCAGGTAGCACATTCCTGTCTTAATGACAAAGACAAATGGTCAAGCCTGCAGAAAGAAAGAAGATTAGAGAAGGGGGTAGAAAAGAGAGGTAGAGAGGTGAATGGGTTGATTCAGAGGAATGGCAGGCCAGAGGGTGACCTACCTCTCTGTCTACAGTTTCAAGGTCAGGTCTACCAGATCAGAAACACGACTGCTGACAGGATAATTTGTCACCCTCTCTACTTTTAAGATTAGGCTTAAAACTTTCCTTTTTGCTAAAGCTTATAGTTAGGGCTGGATCAGGTGACCCTGAACCATCCCTTAGTTATGCTGCTATAGACGTAGACTGCTGGGGGGTTCCCATGATGCACTGAGTGTTTCTTTCTCTTTTTGCTCTGTATGCACCACTCTGCATTTAATCATTAGTGATTGATCTCTGCTCCCCTCCACAGCATGTCTTTTTCCTGGTTCTCTCCCTCAGCCCCAACCAGTCCCAGCAGAAGACTGCCCCTCCCTGAGCCTGGTTCTGCTGGAGGTTTCTTCCTGTTAAAAGGGAGTTTTTCCTTCCCACTGTAGCCAAGTGCTTGCTCACAAGGGGTCGTTTTGACCGTTGGGGTTTTACATAATTATTGTATGGCCTTGCCTTACAATATAAAGCGCCTTGGGGCAACTGTTTGTTGTGATTTGGCGCTATATAAAAAAATTGATTGATTGAAATTGATTGATTGATAATTTGTTACGTTGATCTTTTGGTGTGGTCAGCTTGAAGTCACAACTCTGAATTTCCATCGTCCTAGTAGGAAAAGCCCAGTGCAGTCTGGGAAAGTCGGCAATAGAGAGCGTCGACCCCAAAATGAATGTGACCTTTTTTTGACTATGTCCATTTTATGACTTGAGTAATATTAGAGTAGTGCTTCTTTTCATTTGCATGAACATTTTTTTTCCTATTTTCTACAGAATGTTTCAAATACAGAGACAGGATTATCACATTTTTCCAAATGCACCTGAAGTCTCTTTCTGAGGATGGCATGACGTAAAAAACACTGATGAAACCTTCTGACCTGTCAATCAGGTCCTGCTTTCTGCATAAATACACACATGATCCATTCTTCCTGCTCAGACGGCAAACCAGGGGCGAGTCCAGACGAAAAGAGGGTGTAGATGAAACATCCAGTTTTTAAGACATTTTTTCATACTACTAAATACTACTTTCATACTACTACTTATAATAATAATAATTTTAACAACCAAAATGTTCAAGTCACTGTTACTCTGGGACTAAGATTTACTACAGTAAAATCCTAAATTGGAAAGCAGTCTCATGTTATCTGTTCAAAATACAGTTGCAGATTATGTGCTCTCATAGACCTTAATGGAGTCATTTCTTTGCTTTCATCAGCTCCAGACTTGATTATTGTAATGCACTTTATGCGGGCATTAATCAGTCGTCTCTTGTGCGTCTCCAGTTGGTGCAGAATGCTGCTGCTCGTCTTTTGACAAACACTTCTAGACGTGAGCATATTGCGCCCATCCTATACTCACTCCACTGGCTTCCAGTTCGTTTTAGAATTGATTTTAAAATTTTAATGTTTGTTTTTAAAGCTATTTATGGCCTTGCACCTCCCTACTTGTCTGAAATTTTAACTTTGCGCACCTACAGTAGGACGTTAAGGGCGTCTGGCCAGCTTTACTTAGATGTTCCAAGGTCAAGATATAAACGCTGGGGTGATCATGCTTTCGCGGTAGCTGGCCCCAGACTGTGGAATGAGCTACCTCTTGAGTTACGTACTATTCCTGACCTAGCACTTTTTTAAATCTAAGTTAAAGACTTATTTATTTAAACTGGCTTTTAACACTTAGTGGGGAGGTGACATGTTCTGTTATTTTTATGTTCTTTTTTTATGTGTTGTTTTAAAATTTTATTTTATATGTGTTTTATTTTGTAAATTTGTGTTTTTAATGTTAAGCACTTTGGACACCAGTCGGTGCTGTAAAGCGCTTTATAAATAAATGTTGATTGATTGATTGATTTCTGAGACAGTTTACCACTTAGCTAGAAGGAGAAAAAGTAGTAAGTCTTACAAAGGCCCTCCAGTCCACTGGTGTCAGTACTCATCCCTGGATTACATAGCGTGAACCGGATGAAAGTCAGCCGTGTGGGATGGAAGCCGACTTCATCGTCAAACTTTTGCGAAGTAAATTTATTGTTCAGTCCCATGTACAGTAAAACTCACCTAAACCGTCATCGTATAAACCAGATATTCACAGTCACCGGACAAAAATAGTCCCAAAGTTTTTGTATTGTTTTCCATGTAATAAACACCATATATAACGGATTCTGTACAACAAACTTTTGCTCACATCAGATAAAATGTCCCGTCTGATTGCAATGTATTTCCATTAATAACCCCTCGCAAGTGGGACCGGAGACATTTACCTGATTAAAAGCCCACCGTTTATTTTTTCACACCGTGCTCAGACTCGGACCCGCAGACTGGACATGCACCTGTTAAATCAGACACAGCAAAAGGCTGTGGTTTGTCACTTTTCTGCTTTTACTCCTTCGTCTGCCATCATATTATAATAGTTTTTGCAGTGCGCACGCTGATTACAAATTGATCAGAAAAGTCTGCACATTTACAGCAGGAAGTCGGTAAAATAGGAAATTGTTCAGCTTACCTTTGATTTGGTGGTGATGATTGTAGAAAGAAAAGCTTGTTGAGGGTGAAATTAATCCAGAACAAAGCAAAATCCAGAGATGGAGAACTTTAAAACTGTCACGCACGTCATTGTATGACACGGAGCTAAAGAGCAGCAGCTGCATAAATCAGGCTTTAAATTAATTAAATAAATCATCATAAAGTGTAAATTTATGTAAATTTGATAGCTTAACTATGTTTAGATTTATTTTGATAGCACCTGTACCTGGATATGTTGCTGTATGTGGTTAAATGATATAAACAAATGTTGAAAACATTAAAGGTTCATTCACTAATTCAGCCCAGTTGGAACCAAAATGGTGCCATGTTCTGGGTTGACACCACTCTCTCACTTAAGGCACACGAGTCTAACTTTACCCACCCCCAGAACAAGCACATTGACAGCCATAGTAAGGAAAAACTCCCTCAGACATTTTTGGATTATAGGAAGAAACTTCAAGCAGACCAGACTCAATGAGGGAACCATCTGCTTTGAGGACAGATAGTAACAGGAACAGTCTGACTTTCACAATCATCTTTTATACCTCAAATACAACAGGTCACAAATTATGAGTTCCCACCTCTGATTTAACACTTTCCAAGCACAGTGAGCACAGCATTCAACCCGCCTTTATTGTCGTCAGTACCTCTCTGCTTTCATTCTCACATTTTACCTCTAAAGTTCTCTCTCCATCATTTCATCTGGCACATCTCTATTCTCATTCTGCAGGCTGAGCCGCTGGCCATTTTCAAGATCTGCATTAGAATGTTGTTTTTATATAGCAGCAAGCAGAGGCATGTGGAGCCTCTTTTGACCTCCTCAGCAAACAGATGAAGGTTTTCATGCTGCTTTTATAAGATTAAGTGAAACATTCCCATAAAAAAAGATATTTCCCTGTGCAACCCTTCACTCTTCCCTCTCTCTCCCTCCCACCATGCCTTGGTGCTTATTTTACTTACCATCTTTTAATTTCTCTTTTTCTTTGTTTCTTTATTTCTTCAGGGCTGGCATGGTAGCTTGTGGTTAAGCATTGCTCCCTCGTAGGGAAAAGGTCCTTAGTTCACTTCCGACCTGATCCTTTTTGTGTCGCGTTTGCATGTCCTCCCCGTATTTGTGTGGGTTCCCTCCAAGTGCTCCGGTTTCCTCACACTTCCAAAGACATTCATGTCAGGAGAATTGGTGACTCTAAAGTAGGGCGGTCACGACTAGTCGACTATTGAAACCGTCGACAACTAATTTAGTAGTCGAAGAGTCATTGGCTTTGAACCTTGAACCAATGAAACAGTTGCTTTGATCCGCTGCTTTGTTGGATCTTTGCTTCACTCCTCTTCAGAAGCAGCAACTCCGCTTCTTATCCCCTCTCAAAGCCATTAAAATATGTCGATCGTGAGTCACTTTTGTACGGAATAAAGTGACTAACTGGGACTCCTGTCTTGTTGTGAGAAGGAAAAGAGATCGCCCTCCATTCGGTTGCTTCAAACGCTGTGCCGCCAAGTCAAGTTACAAAGATAGAGTCCGCTCGGAATTAATAACTTCAAAGTGAATCGCCGTTTAAATCAAATGACACCTCTTTCCAAACGTTGTAATACAAACAATAAACTGCAATCGATCAAAATGTTTTTTTTTTCCTCCCAAAATGAGACGTCCTGGCTGACGTGCAGCAGCCCAAAACTGTACGGCTGCAGACCTGCAGACTCCAGCAACCGGAGTATGGAGAGACATCCATGCCGTTAATGTCTGAAAGAAAATGCTTTTGACAAAAACTACAGAATTTATTTGTATTTATGTCCAGAGATCAAGGATCCAATGACCAATTTCATAGTTATTTACTTTAATACTCAGTAAATTGTTGTTGACATAGAAAACCTGTAAAGTCTACTTATAGCATCAATAAGGTATCAATAAGGAGGTATCGATTGATAAGCAGAATTGATAATGGTATCGATATTGATAAAATGCGATAAGCTGCAATTTACATATGATCCAACTATTCAACTAATTGCAAAAATAATCATTGACTAGTCGACTATCAAAATAGTTGTTTGTGGCAGCTCTACTCTAAAGTAGCAATTGGAACCAAAAACCCAATATTAAACAGTATTATTGTCCACAGTTCCTAGAAAATGCTTCTTCTCCTTCAGTTCGTGATGGATTTTTGATTTGTTTTATTCTTCATTTAAGCACCATTCGCTGCGCTCTTGGGAAAATATAGACTTTTGGTTGGGAAAACACAGAATTCACCCTAGATAGGGTATGATCTAGAATTGTATGGTTGATCAGGAAAAAAAATCACCGAAATAACACACCGTTCTTTAAAATGTACACATTGTTGCAAAGATTTTGCTAAAAAAAAAAAAAAAAACCCTCAGCTATCAGCAAAGTGTGAACTACTAAACTCCAAGACCGTTTCCACACCGCTGTAAACATTTCACCTGGTAATTCAGGTTTCGTTCAAATGTGTATTTATTCAGTAGTATAAATGCTAACAATGACCCTTAGAAAACATATTGGTAAAGGTTTTTTTACAGTATATCATCATGTTCTTCAACTGCATAGTGGATGGAAATAGTCCAGATGAGGTCTGTCACTGATGCTCTGGTTATTCTTCTGCTGCACTGTCAACCTGTTTAACTCTCACTCAGGTGTGTTCTGCCAAAACCTGCCTGTTTGCCTTCTAACAGTCATTTGGCAAAAAACCTTGACAGTACAGGCAGTGTTTTATTTATACAACTCATGCAGGTATTGTGACACTGTTTAGACTCAGATTTGTATGGTTAAGAGGCATAATAGCTAAACAGCTTGGCTCATTTAAGATTTAGTGATAATTTTTACTTTTCTCAGTTTTTCCCAAGAAAACTTTTTTTTTCCTTATTTGCAGCACAGATTAGAAGCCAAAAGTCAGAAAGTCGACCCTGGCTTGAAGCCCAGTTGAATCCAAAATGAAACATTACCTACTTTTAGATGATGTTCGTATGCAGTGATGAAGAGCACCTTTTACAATACTATATAAACTGCTAGTACCTGGGTGATGCTTGGGTGTGAGATTTTGTAGATATTTGTTGATAGGTCTCTGGATCTGTACAAAATGAAGGTATCTCGTGTCGATAAATTGACAGTAAATAAATTGTTTTAAGGGTAAAGTTAATTATACATTACTAATGTAAGTGTAGTATGCAGTGCCTCCAAGTAGCAGATGATATACAAATAATGAATGTTTATGAATGCAATGGTACGAATGAAAAAACATTCATTATTTGTTTTATATAACACCAAAAACTTGCTATTTTATTCATTCATAAACAACTTCCATTTTGGACTTACATTTTGGGGTGTGTCACTGGTCCTTTGACGTCAAGAGGTTCCAACATGAATTTTAAATAGCAGTCCAATCCAATCCAAGATTCTCAGTCAACTTAGATAGATCAAAAGCATCCTGACGATGTATTCCATAGCTGATGCCGTGCACTGACAGAAATTTGTTGAGCTCGTCGTCAGACAGCGGTTCTACTTTTAGCTAGATATGTCCGAGTGAATATTGCAAATGCCTCCAGACGGCTTACAGCGTACTGGATTTGTTTTTTCTTTTGTGTTAGAAGAATGATCAGCATCAGTAAGCTGCTTCGTGCAGTCGCCACTCGTGTGTGTGAGTGTGCGCGTGGTTGTCACAGTGTGCAATGATATAAATTAGAGTCCGACCGATATATCGGCCAGCCGATTTTATCGGCCGATAGAAGCCCTTTTCAAAGTACTCACTATCGGCTGAAATTTTGCCGATGGAACACCAATAATTTCTCATAACAGAACAGTTACTGAAATAATGTTTGTGTTGGCAATGTAAAATGTCCTTGCACTGTTTGTCCAGTAGATGGAGCTTTGACTCCATTCAACTGAGAGCTGCTTACACCCCTGCTTAAATGTGTTCATCACCGGCCCCTGTAGTTCGCCGTCACACTGCACTGATCGGCTGACAAAAGCATACAGTAAGTTTATAAGGCTCTATATCCTTATCCTGAACCTATATCTAAGTTTCAGCAACAAGAGGTACAAGATCAGATGTATTTCACAATTCTTTTTAAAGATATGTATTTGCTAATTTCACGAAGGTTTAATTCTTGATTGCATTTTTTTGAACTTGAAAATTCTTCTCTGTTATAAAGTTAATCAATATGAGGACAAAGCTTCAGCTTTTAACTCATACCGTTTTTGTTAAGGGTCCAAAAAAGAACATTTTATTCATTAAAAATAAATAACTAAATAATATCGGCTATCGGCAAATCAGCCGATTTATCAATTATTGGCATTTTTTTCATCAAATATCGTTATTGGCATTGGCCTCCAAAAAATCAACATCCGTCGGGCTCTAATATAAATCATATGGACCCAAATTTGCACACTAAATGGAACCAGAATTGCACTCTAAATGGAGCACAATGGCAAATGCGATGAATGATCAATATCATGTGACATAGAAATTGCCAGTCAAATGACAAGGATCAGTTCCAGCATTTTATAA
The DNA here is from genome assembly GCF_902500255.1 of Thalassophryne amazonica. Taxonomy (NCBI): domain Eukaryota; kingdom Metazoa; phylum Chordata; class Actinopteri; order Batrachoidiformes; family Batrachoididae; genus Thalassophryne; species Thalassophryne amazonica. Next base: position 5,959,527 of record NC_047111.1, read on the forward strand.
AAGGAGCTACTTGACACTAAACTGTAGACCAAATGGATGATGAACAAATATTCTGAAAATCGATATGTAACCACATGTAGAGTGAAATGCTGTGGGTAGAGTGACATACACGAGAAGCACGAACTAATGTGCATCCTCAGATCAGACAATGCTGCTGAGGCAGAATAGAAATGCCCCACAGCGTTTGAAGAAAATAAGAAGTCTGCCTTACATAATTAATATGCATTGATTACACTCCCATTTGTGGAATTTTGTGTATTATCTTTCCAGGCCCATAAAAACCTTAGAATGGAAGTCTCCCCGGCTGTTTACAAACCAGCTGTTTGTTTGTGCTCACAGTTGTCACTTTGCTGGTCTGAGTGTGTGTGTGTGTGTGTGTGTGTGTGTGTGTGTGTGTGTGTGTGTGTGTGTGTGTGTGTGTGTGTGTGTGTGTGTGTGTGTGTGTGTGTGTGAGAGTGTGTGTGTGTGTGTGTGTGTGAGAGAGTGTGTGTGTGTGTGTGAGAGTGTGAGAGTGTGTGTGTGTGTGAGTGTGTGTGTGTGTGTGTGTGTGTGTGAGAGTGTGTGTGTGTGTGTGAGAGTGTGAGAGTGTGTGTGTGTGTGAGAGTGTGTGTGTGTGTGTGTTGTGTGGTTGCTCTGCAAAAAGACATGGTGGCACAGCCTATTCCAAGAATGAATTCCTGGAGGCTTACAAGAGCTGTTGAATGAGATGGAGGGCTCAGGGCAGGAATGACGGGAGGGCGGGAGGCTGCGTTACACTGTAGGAGGGGTGTCAGGCTCTCACTTACAGGCCTGATTAAATAACAGGATGCTTTATGAAAACAAGAACATTATCTGCCTCTTAAAAAGCCGGGAAAGGCCCTCTAATTGGCTTCCCCTGTGTCCGTGTTGCCGCCCCTTGGTAAGAAGAAAAACCCTCTGCCAGGCCCTGCAGGACACCTTCTTTTGGTTACAGTCACGTTATTGTTGTATCGCTGTGCTGACATCCCAGCAGAATCTCCAGGCTCCTTCCTGCACTCCAAAGAAATCAATTTCTATCTACATGAATCTCATGATTGCGTGCATAACAAACAATGAGGAGATAATAACTCTTCTGGCAGTTTCTCGTGTGGCAGCGTTTGCAGCTGAGGTTTTCATAGTCACTTCAGATATTCATAGAAGTTGGAAGAGAACATCGCAGGTGGGGTTTGGTATGTTTGTGTCTGCCGCCAGATGAAAAGAGTGTGTACACCCAGGGATCCAACTCTCCCTCTGCACTCTTTTTGCCATGTAAGTCAGGTGGTTGACTTAATTATACTTATTATAGCTGAGAACGGCTGTTATCAGAGTTACATCATTACAGACTCATCTCAATTTCATTCTGTATATATGATTTTGTATAGTTATACAGCTTAAATGTGTTATATTATTTAAAAGAGAAGTAGCCAGTGTAAGTAACACAAAACTTTCATGCAAAAGAAGTTAAAATGTGTAAAAGATTTGAATAAAGACGGTGTGACGGTGGGCAGGTTCGATGGATTGTAAATTATCTGTAGGTGTGAATGTGTCTCTCTGTAAGTGTCCCTGTGATAGACTGGCATCCTGTCCAGGGTGTACCACGCCTCACCATTGGCGCAATTTGGTGGGGGATGGGGGGACATGTCCCCCTCACCTTTTCAACCAGGGGGGACAGAATATGGTATGTCCCCCCCACCTTCTGACATATATGTGTATACTTGAAACATGCTATGTCAGTCTTATGTGCAAAACCATGTCAGAATAATATCTTTGTTTCTGCAAGTTTGTATTTTTAGCAGCATTGACTTGTTTACAACACCTGTTTCTTGTTTGTCACATTCGGAATTTTCTGGGACTGCATTTGCCCCGATTTGAAACCAAAAATAGTTGCCTCTAGGGACTAGTGTCTACACATAAGTATCAATGGACCATATGCTAATTTACTAAATTCTGAAAGTTAGAAAAGGAAATCAGAAAAGCTATCTGGGACCTCAGAAAGCCCATCTGCAGTTATTGCTTGATCTCCAAAATCAGTCTATGCAAGCGAAATTATGTTCAGTATGAGTGTTGTCATTAGTGCCATTTCGAAAATTAAATTCATGATAAGTAATTTATCCTAAACTTATCATCTGTTGTTTTTTTCAAACTTATGCAAAAACAAATCTTGAGGAACAAAAAATACAGTATGCAATAGTTAATAATTATTAAGAGCCTGTTCTTTCATATTTATGAATACATTTTACCACATTGCAGTTGTTTTTTTAATGAGAACTCAACCTATCATTCTTTTTGAGTTCTACACATGTGGTGATACCTTATTTACACCAAGATGTTAATAAAATCAATGCTGGCTATTCTCAGAATAAAGTACTTATATCCACAGTTTCAAATTGCATAAGTCAAATGGTGTCCACTTTATGGTCTTCTCAAAACATTAAAATTACTGTTCTGGATGCGCAGAATGCATCTGAGCTTATCTAGAAACCGTTGGCTTCTGGGGGCCTAAAGCCGCCCCCAGACCCCCGGCCTGTGGGCTTCGGCCCTGCGGGCCTCGCACTTTGTCCCCCCCAATTTCTAGTTCTAAATTGCGCCCTTGCGCCTCACGTCCTATGACTGCTGGGATAGGCTCCAGCTCCACGTGACACTTGATTGGAGTAAGTGGGTATAGAAAATGAATGGTGTTTTGGTGCCAAAGGCAGCAAGCACACAGAAAACACATATTTAAAATCTAATCGCTATCAAATCAGTAATCATCACTTTGTAGAGCAGAAACTATTATTGTTTGTTGTGATAAGTGACAACCCAGAATCAGAAAATGTTTGGACAATATATTTAAACAAAGAATACGAGGTCTGTCAATAAAGTATAGGTCCTTTTTATTTTTTTCAAAAACTATATGGATTTCATTCATATGTTTTTACGTCAGACATGCTTGAACCCTCATGCGCATGTGTGAGTTTTTCCACGCCTGTCGGTTACGTCATTCACCTGTGAGCACGCCTTGGGAAGGAGTGGTCCCGCCCCCTCGTCGGATTTTCATTGTCTGGAAATGGCGGAATGAAAAGGACTTTTTTCCACAGAATTTTTTCAGAAGCTGTTAGAGACTGGCACCTGGAAACCATTCGAAAAATTTATGTGGCTTTCGGTGAAAATTTTACGGGCTTCACAGAGAATAAGGTCTGTTAGTACAGCTTTAAAGACCCCTTTAAGGACGCTCGGCACGCCGCGCTCCAAGCTGCGACGACGAGGCACAAACCACCGGACTATTTCTAAATGGATGGCTCTGTGGATAAGAGACCGTCGTGTGCTCTTTCTCTGGTTATCAGAAGAGCTGGACATCAGCCAATTTCCAGCAGATTTCACTTTTAACAAGAGATTTTGTCATGGAAAGCCGCGCGGAGGCTGTCTCGCTTCCAAAGCGAATCGGTCTTTACGCACGAAGCCTCCGCGCGGCTTTCCATGACAAAATCTCTTGTTGAAAGTGAAATCTGCCGGAAAATGGCTGATGTCCAGCTCTTGTGAAAACCAGAGAAAGAGCACACGACGGTCTCATATCCACAGAGCCATCAGCTTAGAAATGATCCAGTGGTTTGTGCCGCGTCGTCGCAGCTCGGAGCGCGGCGCGCCGAGCGTCCTTAAAGGGGTCCTTAAACCTGTAGTTAAAGTCCTTATTCTCTGTGAAGCCCGTAAAATTTACACCGAAAGCCAGATACATTTTTTCAAATGGTTTCCAGGTGCCAGTCTCTAACAGCTTCTGAAAAAATTCTGTGGAAAAAAGTCCTTTTCATTCCGCCATTTCCAGACAATGAAAATCCGACGAGGGGGTGGGACCACTCCTTCCCAAGGAGTGCTCACAGGCGAATGCCGTAACCGACAGGCGTGGAAAAACTCACGCATGCACACGAGGGTTCAAGCATGTCTGACGTAAAAACATATGAATGAAATCCATATAGTTTTTGAAAAAAATAAAAAGGACCGTTACTTTATTGACAGACCTCGTACAGTGATCCTGACATTTACTTTACAGAGTGTATGAATCCAAGATGTTTCCTGTTTCGTGTGGTCATCTGCACCCATTCCTGCTTTTAAAGCCTGCAACACACTTTTTCTGTTTCATTTCAACGGATCCAGGTATCATAATCAGCCTAGTTGCAATTGTGTTTTTACGACTGCACCACGTTCTTCAGGGCACTTTTCTTCCACACCTTCCTCCATCCCCAGTCAGACTCACAGCGACACGGTTCCACCACAGGGACTGCTGCTTCCTCTACTTTATGAAACAACTTCTTCTTCTGTTGTTTACCTCCATCAAAAGTCAATAGTATGTATCTGTTTTAACATCTCCAGCAGTAGTGTAGTCCTTTCCCTTCCAGCTTTACCAGAAGGTCTCGCAGGACTGTTGGGGGGCCTAAGTTTAACCATTTGGAAAGCTGCAGATGTAGGTCATGTGGCGACGTGTGCTCCGCCATCACTGCTGTCACTACAGGCAACATCAAACTCCTTTAGGTGTACCATCTGCAGGAACTTCCCTCTCTTTGATGTACGGAGGATATGTTTAGCGAGTTATAGCATATCAGATAACGCGTCTCCTGCTCTGTCACCTCATGGTTTGCAGCTCAAATCTGTTCAGCATGCTAATGAGGGTGGGGTCTGCGACAGTGAAGGGTGAGGAGTTCTCTAAACACCACCTTTCTTGCAGGCACGCAGATCAGGCTCATTGATTTTTTTTTTCCAGTATGTCTCTCTTTTTCATGGGAATGGTAGATCATTTGACCTTCTGGATTTATAGTTTCTGTTTGTGTTCCAGGTGAAAATGTGAGGCGTTTGTGAATCAGATCCTTCTCAGTATTTTTTATGAAAGTTTAGAATGTAAAGACTATTGTTCCAGTCGTCTTCCCCAACATGTCTTGGTCAACCAAGGATAGGACATTTTGCCTGGAGGCCTATTTCACCAACAAATCAAACCATTTGGAGCATAATTTTGAAAGAACATGAATTTTATGCAAAGCGACTAAGATAGCTGAAACTTTGGGAAATGATCGTACATAGACTGACGTTAGGGTTGCGTTTGTAAGATTTATTACTATTTTTATGGGTTCTGTTTTTTGTTTTTTTTCTTTGGGTCACCCTGTATATCAGTTTTCAAGTTTATAGGACTGTGTTGTAGGAATTATAAAAATACTAATTCCCACTTTTACAACTATAATAACCATAACATTCAACATTTTGTAGCCAATACCAATAATAATGGAATTACTCATTTCTCAGTACCAAATTTGATGCAATGGTAAACTAATAATAACTAACTAACTAACTAAATAAAGTTTAGAGGTCAAATAGAGGTGTTGTTTAGATAACAAAAATATTTTTTTATTTTAAGCTTTTATTAAACATTCACAGAGAGTATTCTTAAATCTATAGAATTCAAATGGTGTAAACATACAGTTCAATAGATGAAGAAAAATCTAAAGCAGTTAATTAAACTAAGTACCTGTTTATTTGGAGTTGTTCTCAATATCTTGTCAATAATAACCACAATGAGTATAAATTGCAAAACTTGGTAAATGGCCTTGATCCTGACAAACAACTTCTTCAACAATGTCAACAATAACTTCAGCTGTTATTTGGTCAAATAGTTTGATTGAGTGGTTAAATCAGATCATAAATTGTGAACAATCTTCTTTAATTGCAGAGGCCTTTGTCACCTTCACCACACCAAAGATTACTTAAGCAATTCCAAAAGACCATTTGATGTAATTGTTATGTCAGAAACCTGGATTGACCCTGAAAAAGGAGAGGACTTTGAACTGTCTGGATACAAAATGTACCAAATGAATAGAGTTAACAGAATTGGTATGGGTGTGGTATTGTATGTTGACAAAATGTTTAAGTGCAAGATGGCAGAAAGCATGACAACAGTGGTGAATGATGTGTTAGATTGGATAAAAGGAAAAACATCATTGTGAGTTGTGTGTATCAGTGACCTGTATCTAATATAGACATATTTCAGGAGTGGACCAAGAAAGCATTTGCAAATAAGAGTGAAAAGAACATATATATATTATCATCTCTGGTGACATCCGTATAGACCTACTTAAGGCAAATCAACATAAAATAGCTGAGGAGTTAATAAATTTAATGTACAGCTTGGCTTTGTATCCAAAAATCACCAGACCCAATAGAATTACAACACATCATTCAACATTAATTGACAACATATTCAGAAATGTTATAGAAAATAGCACAGAGAACACTCTGCTAGTAAGTGACATCACTGATGTTTGTACAGTAATTTGTAATAATGATGGGAACTGTAAAACAGTCACTTAGGATAAAATATATGACACTGATGTGAACACAGCTTATGAAACATTCCTAAACATATTTAAGTCCCTGTATGATTAAAAAAAAATATGCCCAGTGAATAAACAGTAGAAAACAAGAAAATTGGTGGGGGGGGGGGGGGGGGGGGGGGGGATAACTAAGGGGCTAGAAAATCGCTGCAAAATGAAAAATATACGCTATAGACAATTTATAAAACAGACTGCTATTGAGACAGAAGAGAAATATAAACTGTATAAAAATAAGTTAACAGTATTCATGAGGATATGCAAAAAGGAATATTTGAGATTAATAGAACATAACAACAATATCAAAGGTATTTGGAATGTGTTAAATAGTACAACCCCAATTCCAATGAAGTTGGGGTATTGTGTGAAATGTAAATAAAAACAGAATACAATGATTTGCAAATCCTCTTCAACCTATATTCAATTGAATACACCACAAAGACAAGATATTTAATGTTCAAACTGATAAACTTTATTATTTTTGTGCAAATATTTGCTCATGTTGAAATGGATGCCTACAACACGTTTGAAAAAAGCTGGGACAGTGGTATGTTTCCCACTGTGTTACATCACCTTTCTTTCTAACAACACTCAATAAGTGTTTGGGAACTGAGGACACTAATTGTTGAAGCTTTGTAGGTGGAATTCTTTCCCATTCTTGCTTGATGTACGACTTCATTTGTTCAAGGGGTCTCCATTGTCGTATTTTGCGCTTCATAATGCGCCACACATTTTCAATGGGTGACAGGTCTGGGCTGCAGGCAGGCCAGTCTAGTACCCGCACTCTTTTACTACGTAGCCATGCTGTTGTAACACGTGCAGAATGTGGCTTGGCATTGTCTTGCTGAAATAAGCAGGAACGTCCCTGAAAAACACGTTGCTTGGATGCTAGCATGTGTTGCTCCAAAACCTGGATGTACCTTTCAGCATTGATGGTGCCATCACAGATGTGTAAGTTGTCCATGCCATGGGCACTAACACACCCCCATACCATCACAGATGCTGGCTTTGGAACTTTGCGCTGGTAATAATCTGGATGGTCTTTTTCCTCTTTTGTCCGGAGGACATGATGTCCATGATTTCCAAAAGCAATTTGAAATGTGGACTCATCAGACCACAGCACACTTTTCCACTTTGTGTCTGTTCATTTCAAATGAACTCGGGGCCCAGAGAAGGCAGCAGCGTTTCTGGATGTTGTTGATGTATGGCTTTCACTTTGCATGGTAGAGTTTTAACTTGCAGTTGTAGATGTAGCGACGAACTGTGTTAACTGACAATGGTTTTCTGAAGTGTTCCTGGTCCCACGCGATAAGATCCTTTACACAATGATGTCGGTTTTTAATGCAGTGCCGCCTGAGGGATCAAAGGTCACGGGCATTCAATGTTGGCTTTATGTAGAAAGTTCTCCAGATTCTCTAAATCTTCTGATTATATTATGGACTGTAGATGATGGAATCCCTAAATTCCTTGCAATTGAACGTTGAGAAACATTTTTCTTAAACTATAGGACTATTTGTCAAATCAAATCAAATCAATTTTATTTATATAGCACCAAATCACAACAATTACGGAAAAACCCCAACGGTCAAAACGACCCCCTGTGAGCAAGCACTTGGCAACAGTGGGAAGGAAAAACTCCCTTTTAACAGGAAGAAACCTCCAGCAGAACCAGGCTCAGGGAGGGGCAGTCTTCTGCTGGGACTGGTTGGGGCTGAGGGAGAGAACCAGGAAAAAGACATGCTGTGGAGGGGAGCAGAGATCAATCACTAATGATTAAATGCAGAGTGGTGCATACAGAGCAAAAAGAGAAAGAAACACTCAGTGCATCATGGGAACCCCCCAGCAGTCTAAATCTATAGCAGCATAACTAAGGGATGGTTCAGGGTCACCTGATCCAGCCCTAACTTTAAGCTTTAGCAAAAAGGAAAGTTTTAAGCCTAATTTTAAAAGTAGAGAGGGTGTCTGTCTCCCTGATCTGAATTGGGAGCTGGTTCCACAGGAAGATAGATTGATCATATTTAAGATCAAAGCATTAAATAATGGTAGGGCTTCCTTGAGCAGCCTGGTAGGAATGGGGTCTAATAGACATGTTGATGGTTTGGAGGAAGTAACTAATGAAAATAACTCAGAACAATCTGAGAGAAAGAGTCTAACTAAATACCGGCATCACTGAAAGCAGCCAAAGATAACGATACATCTTTGGGATGGTTATGAGTAATTTTTTCTCTAATAGTTAAAATTTTATTAGCAAAGAAAGTCATGAAGTCATTACTAGTTAAAGTTAAAGGAATACTCGGCTCAATAGAGCTCTGACTCTTTGTCAGCCTGGCTACAGTGCTGAAAAGAAACCTGGGGTTGCTCTTATTTTCTTCAATTAGTGATGAGTAGTAAGATGTCCTAGCTTTACGGAGGGCTTTTTTATAGAGCAACAGACTCTTTTTCCAGGCTAAGTGAAGATCTTCTAAATTAGTGAGGCGCCATTTCCTCTCCAACTTACGGGTTATCTGCTCTAAGCTGCGAGCTTGTGAGTTATACCACGGAGTCAGGCACTTCTGATTTAAGGCTCTCTTTTTCAGAGGAGCTACAGCATCCAAAGTTGTCTTCAGTGAGGATGTAAAACTATTGATGAGATACTCTATCTCACTTACAGAGTTTAGGTCGCTACTCTGCCCTGTGTTGGTATATGGCATTAGAGAACATAAAGAAGGAATCATATCCTTAAACCTAGTTACAGCTCTTTCTGAAAGACTTCTAGTGTAATGAAACTTATTCCCCACTGCTGGGTAGTCCATCAGAGTAAATGTAAATGTTATTAAGAAATGATCAGACAGAAGGGAGTTTTCAGGGAACACTGTTAAGTCTTCAATTTCCATACCATAAGTCAGAACAAGATCTAAGATATGATTAAAGTGGTGGGTGGACTCATTTACATTTTGAGCAAAGCTAATTGAGTCTAATAATAGATTAAATGCAGTGTTGAGGCTGTCATTCTCAGCATCTGTGTGGATGTTAAAATCGCCCACTATAATTATCTTATCTGAGCCAAGCACTAAGTCAGACAAAAGGTCTGAAAATTCACAGAGAAACTCACAGTAACGACCAGGTGGACGTTAGATAATAACAAATAAAACTGGTTTTTGGGACTTCCAATTTGGATGGACAAGACTAAGAGTCAAGCTTTCAAATGAATTAAAGCTCTGTCTGGGTTTTTGATTAATTAATAAGCTGGAATGGAAGATTGCTGCTAATCCTCCGCCTCGGCCCGTGCTACGAGCGTTAGTGTGACTCGGGGGTGTTGACTCAGAAGCTTTACCAATTATCTATGAAGCCCACCTCATTTTTTGGACACCACTCAGACAGCCAGCAATTCAAGGAGAACATGCGGCTAAACATGTCACTCCCGGTCCGATTGGGGAGGGGCCCAGAGAAAACTACAGAGTCCGACATTGTTTTTGCAAAGTTACACACCGATTCAATGTTAATTTTAGTGACCTCCGATTGGCGTAACCGGGTGTCATTACTGCCGACATGAATTACAATCTTACCAAATTTACGCTTAGCCTTAGCCAGCAGTTTCAAATTTCCTTCAATGTCGCCTGCTCTGGCCCCCGGAAGACAATTGACTATGGTTGCTGGTGTCGCTAACTTCACATTTCTCAAAACAGTCGCCAATAACCAGAGTTTGATCCTCGGTGGGTGTGTCGCCGAGTGGAGAAAAACGGTTAGAAATGTGAACGGGTTGGGGGTGTACACAGGGTTTCTGTTTAGGGCTACGCTTCCTCCTCACAGTCACCCAGTCGGCCTGCTTTCCCAGCTGCTCGGGATCTGCCGGAGGGGAACTAACGGCGGCTAAGCTACCTTGGTCCGCACCGACTACAGGGGCCTGGCTAGCTGTAGGATTTTCCAAGGTGCGGAGCCGAGGTTCCAATTCGCCCAGCCTGGCCTCCAAAGCTACGAATAAGCTACACTTATTACAAGTACCATTACTGCTAAAGGAGGCTGAGGAATAACTAAACATTTCACACCCAGAGCAGAAACGTGTGGGAGAGACAGGAGAAGCCGCATGCTAAACCGGCTAAGAGCTAGTAGCTGCGCTAAGCTAGCGGATTCCTAAAAACACACGAAGTGAATAATGTGTAAATAATTTAGAGGTGATTCAGCACAGGGAGTGCTTTAGTTAAGGCACGTGAAGATTACACTGGGAAACAAATCGTAATCTAGATAACTAGATCAATCTAACTGCGCAGATTAAACAGCTAACAGATACAGCAAAACACCGCTGTGCTCCGGAACAGGAAGTGATACAATACCGCAGTGAGAGCCAACCTCCAGTAGAGGCAAGCAAGAAAGGTGTTCATGCAGTTGTTCACAAAGTGGTGATCCTCACCCCATCTTTGCTTGTGCACGGCTGAGCCTTTTGGGGATGCTCCTTTTATTCCCAGTCATGACACTCACAATTAGTGTCCTTGGATCTCAGAGGCTTATTGAGTGTTGTTTGAAGGAAAGGTGATGTACCACAGTGTACCACTGTCCCAGCTTTTTTGAAATGTGTTGCAGGCATCCATTTCAAAATGAGCAAATGTCATTATTATTTCAGAATAAGTCAACCGTAAAAAACAAATATTTATCAGAAGATATCAGATATCCAATAAGTTATGTTCAATCAGAGATGGCGATGTGCATGGCAGTTTTGGAGGAAGCCAGACAGGAACTGGAATATGATCTGTTGTTTGCTTATTTTACTATAAACTGCTGCGTGGAGCTTCGAGGTAACATCTATAAAAGCAGCTTACAACCATTATATATACTACAAAAAAAAAGGCAGTTAGGGTCCTGTATAATGTGGGGTACAGGGAGCATAGCAACACACTGTTTTTGAGGTCACATGCATTGAAATTTAGAGATACAGTTAAATTTAAAACCGGACAGATTATGTGTAAAGCAAAAAATAATTTACTTCTGGGCAATATTCAATAAATGTTTTGTTTTTGTATGTTTATGTGTGTGTATTTCAGTTTGTGGGGTGGATTTGTGGAATAGGCTGAATGAAGAATTACAGAGAGGCACTAATATAGAACACTTGGGTATTTATTTTTCTAGGATTTATGTGGCGATGTAATTAAGTTGCCATTTACTTTAATATGTGAATCGTGAGAAGGGGGTAGGAGCATTCATTCATTCAGTAATGGCTGTTTTGTTTACTGGAGAAGTTATACATACATCTAAAACCACTTATCCTGACCCACTTGACCCAGCTATCTTAGCTAATTATAGGCCAATCTCCAACCTTCCTTTTCTCTCAAAAATTCTTGAAAGGGTAGTTGTAAAACAGCTAACTGATCATCTGCAGAGGAATGGTCTATTTGAAGAGTTTCAGTCAGGTTTTAGAATTCATCATAGTACAGAAACAGCATTAGTGAAGGTTACAAATGATCTTATGGCCTCGGACAGTGGACTCATCTCTGTGCTTGTTCTGTTAGACCTCAGTGCTGCTTTTGATACTGTTGACCATAAAATTTTATTACAGAGATTAGAGCATGCCATAGGTATTAAAGGCACTGCGCTGCGGTGGTTTGAATCATATTTGTCTAATAGATTACAATTTGTTCATGTAAATGGGGAATCTTCTTCACAGACTAAAGTTAATTATGGAGTTCCTCAAGGTTCTGTGCTAGGACCAATTTTATTCACTTTATACATGCTTCCCTTAGGCAGTATTATTAGACGGTATTGCTTAAATTTTCATTGTTACGCAGATGATACCCAGCTTTATCTATCCATGAAGCCAGAGGACACACACCAATTAGCTAAACTGCAGGATTGTCTTACAGACATAAAGACATGGATGACCTCTAATTTCCTGCTTTTAAATTCAGATAAAACTGAAGTTATTGTACTTGGCCCCACAAATCTTAGAAACATGGTGTCTAACCAGATCCTTACTCTGGATGGCATTACCCTGACCTCTAGTAATACTGTGAGAAATCTTGGAGTCATTTTTGATCAGGATATGTCATTCAAAGCGCATATTAAACAAATATGTAGGACTGCTTTTTTGCATTTACGCAATATCTCTAAAATCAGAAAGGTCTTGTCTCAGAGTGATGCTGAAAAACTAATTCATGCATTTATTTCCTCTAGGCTGGACTATTGTAATTCATTATTATCAGGTTGTCCTAAAAGTTCCCTAAAAAGCCTTCAGTTAATTCAAAATGCTGCAGCTAGAGTACTGACGGGGACTAGAAGGAGAGAGCATATCTCACCCATATTGGCCTCTCTTCATTGGCTTCCTGTTAATTCTAGAATAGAATTTAAAATTCTTCTTCTTACTTATAAGGTTTTGAATAATCAGGTCCCATCTTATCTTAGGGACCTCGTAGTACCATATCACCCCAATAGAGCGCTTCGCTCTCAGACTGCAGGCTTACTTGTAGTTCCTAGGGTTTGTAAGAGTAGAATGGGAGGCAGAGCCTTCAGCTTTCAGGCTCCTGTCCTGTGGAACCAGCTCCCAATTCAGATCAGGGAGACAGACACCCTCTCTACTTTTAAGATTAGGCTTAAAACTTTCCTTTTTGCTAAAGCTTATAGTTAGGGCTGGATCAGGTGACCCTGAACCATCCCTTAGTTATGCTGCTATAGACGTAGACTGCTGGGGGGTTCCCATGATGCACTGTTTCTTTCTCTTTTTGCTCTGTATGCACCACTCTGCATTTAATCATTAGTGATCGATCTCTGCTCCCCTCCACAGCATGTCTTTTTCCTGGTTCTCTCCCTCAGCCCCAACCAGTCCCAGCAGAAGACTGCCCCTCCCTGAGCCTGGTTCTGCTGGAGGTTTCTTCCTGTTAAAAGGGAGTTTTTCCTTCCCACTGTAGCCAAGTGCTTGCTCACAGGGGGTCGTTTTGACCGTTGGGGTTTTACATAATTATTGTATGGCCTTGCCTTACAATATAAAGCGCCTTGGGGCAACTGTTTGTTGTGATTTGGCGCTATATAAAAAAAATTGATTGATTGATTGACTTATCCGGGATCGGGTCACGGGCGCAACAGCTCCAGCAGGGGACCCACATTAACCACCTGTCCTGAGGTGTTCCCAGCCCAGTGTGGAGATGTAATTTCTCCACCTAGTCCTGGTTCTTCCCTGGGGTCTCCTCCCAGATGAACGTGCCTGGAACACCTCCCAAGGGAGGTCTCCAGGGGGCATCCTTACCAGATGCCCGAACCACCTCAGATGGCTCCTCTCAACGCGAAGGAGCAGCGACTCTACTCCGAGCTCCTCATAAATGCTTCAGCTTCTCACCCTATCTCTACGGGAGACACCAGCCACCCTCCCGAGGAAACCCATTTCAGCCGCTTGTCCCCGCGATCTAATTCTTTCGGTCATGACCAGGTGAGAGTAGGATCGAACATTGGCTGAAAGCTTCACCTTTTAGAAGAGAAGCCAAAAGAAATTGATTTTAAAATTAAAGGATTATGCTACAAATGATTTTCAACCAGTAGATGTCGGCATGACAATGAGCTGCTGTGGTGCCACCTAATGGGAGCAGCCAGAAGAAGATGGCAGTGTGAATGAAGCGTTTAGTGAAGCCTGTGTGTCGTGGCTTTCACACCAAGCAACACTTATTAGGAGACACAGTTTTCCCTCATCACATCTAAAACTGCTCTGTGACTGTTTTCTTTTTTCCTCCTTTGGTCAGCTTTCATTTTTTGTACCAACTATGCAGCTCTGTGACCCCAAGTCCAGTGTACGTGCTCGCGAGGTGCTATGAAGCGCTGATTCATGGCGGCACACACTGTTATTCACACGATTTGATGAGTTGGTTTGAGTGGGTCCAGGCCACGACTTTTGACAGGAGGTGGTCTCAAACCACTTCATTCAGTTCAGTTATTTATTTATATTTTTTATTTTTTCCAAAATCCCGTGGTCTCGTTCCTCTTTACATTGTCCACAGCATATGACACAGTCTGTCCCTTTAATTCTTCATGAGCTGTGGAAACCTGCATGGCAGATGATGATGACCACACTTTCCAAGAAACATAATGTCGACAGAAGAGGAAAAAAAAATCAAGATACTTAAAATGTGAAAATGGAAGAGAATTCTGATGGTTCTACCTTCATGCTGCTGAACAGTTCCTATCGCTCCAGACGGCTCCACAATATCCAGATGGATCCACAGCAAAAGAAGAACTTTGTGATTGCCTAGTTGGCAAGTTATAATATCTCTAGAAGAGGAGCTGGACCTCAGGAAGCCGAGGACAGTCAGGTTCTGTTCCTTATGTAACGGCCAATATTTCCATGTTTAATTAACTTGGTTGGATAATATTTGTCATTTTTTAAATGCCTCAAAGACTGAAACAAATGCATAACCTGTTTGTTTGTTTGTATGTTTGGGTTCGATCCTGCAGTTATTTTCAGTGCCGGGTCACTTTCCATTAGCACCAGCGCTGCCCCTGTCTGCTCCTCATTTAGCCGTGCGGCGGCATGTCCCGGTGCCTCTGTAATGATTCCAGTGTGCCAGTCCGGTCAGGAGAAATGACAGAGCAGCGTCGACCTCAGACCTGTAGCCCCGGAGTTCTGTAGTCTGTCATTAGATCCTTTAATGCAGCAGCAGCACCACAGGCTGCTCTCCTCTCTCTTCATCTCCCTGTGCCTCAGTCCTGACCTCCTTCACTCGCTCCGTATTCCCACACGTAATGTTCCACAGTGGAATTTACAGACTGGTGATGTGGAGAGTCTCACTGGGGAAAACTAACCCGACAAGGCTTCCACACTGCAGTTAAATAGTCCGATCTTCTTCTTTTTTTAAGCAGTTTGTATCATGACAGAGAAGTTCAACATTACGTTTTTTTTGGTGAAGTGTTTGGGTTATGTAATGGTAAATGGACTAGAGCCCGACCGATATGGATTTTTTGAGGCTGATGCCAATAACGACATTTGGATGAAAAAAATGCCGATAATCGATAAATTAGTTTATCGAAGATTTATCGGCTATCGGCAAATTAGCCGTTTTTTTTTTTTTTTAAATGAATAAAATGTTCTTGTTTGGACCCTTAACAAAAAAGGTATGAGCTAAAAGCTTTGTCTATTATAAACTTTATAACAGAGAAGAATTTTCAAGTTCAAAAAATGCAATGAAGAGTTAAACCTTTGTGAAATTAGCAAATACATATCCTTAAAAAGAGGTGTGAAATACATCTGATCTTACTACATAAACTGAGTTAATCAAACTGAGTTGAACTGAAACGGGAGAAATGTGGGGTGAAAGTAATCGCAGAGTTATTACAAACAACATTCTTATAAACTTGTATGCTTTTGTCAGCCGATCAGTGCAGTGTGACGGTGAACTACGTGGGCCGTGATGAACACATTTAAGCAGGGGTGTAAGCAGCTCTCAGTTGAATGTAGTCAGAGCTCCATCTACTGGACAAATGGTGCAAGGACATTTTACATTGCCGACACAAACATTATTTCAGTAACTGTTCTGTTTATGAGAAATTATCTGCGTTCTATCGGCAAAATTTCGGCCGATAGTGAGTACTTTGAAAAGGGATATATCGGCCGATATATCGGTCAGGCTCTAAAATGGACTGCATTTCTATAGTGCTTCTCCGTCAGATGCTCAAAGTGCTTTACAGTGATGTGTCACATTCACCCATTCACACACACACACGCGATCACCTTCGGATTATGAATGTTCTCATGGGATTTTCCTGTCTGAGAGGAAATCGATGCTCTACAACTCCTGGCAAAAATTATGGAATCACCAGCCTCGGAGGATGTTCATTCAGTTGTTTAATTTTGTAGAAAAAAGCAGATCACAGACATGACACAAAACTAAAGTCATTTCAAATGGCAACTTTCTGGCTTTAAGAAACACTATAATAAATCAGGAAAAAAAAATTGTGGCAGTCAGTAACGGTTACTTTTTTAGACCAATCAGAGGGAAAAAAAAATATGGAATCACTCAATTCTGAGGAAAAATTATGGAATCATGAAAAACAAAAGAACGCTCCAACACATCACTAGTATTTTGTTGCACCACCTCTGGCTTTTATAACAGCTTGCAGTCTCTGAGGCATGGACGTAATGAGTGACAAACAGTACTCTTCATCAATCTGGCTCCAACTTTGTCTGATTGCTGTTGCCAGATCAGCTTTGCAGGTTGGAGCCTTGTCATGGACCATTTTCTTCAACTTCCACCAAAGATTTTCAATTGGATTAAGATCCGGACTATTTGCAGGCCATTACATTGACCCTATGTGTCTTTTTGCAAGGAATGTTTTCACAGTTTTTGCTCTATGGCAAGATGCATTATCATCTTGAAAAATGATTTCATCATCCCCAAACATCCTTTCAATTGATGGGATAAGAAAAGTGCCCAAAATATCAACGTAAACTTGTACATTTATTGATGATGTAATGACAGTCATCTCCCCAGTGCCTTTACCTGACATGCGGCCCCATATCATCAATGACTGTGGAAATTTACATGTTCTCTTCAGGCAGTCATCTTTATAAATCTCATTGGAACGGCACCAAACAAAAGTTCCAGCATCATCACCTTGCCCAATGCAGATTCGAGATTCATCACTGAATATGACTTTCATCCAGTCATCCACATTCCACGATTGCTTTTCCTTAGCTCATTGTAACCTTGTTTTTTTCTGTTTAGGTGTTAATGATGGCTTTCATTTTGCTTTTCTGTATGTAAATCCCATTTACTTTAGGCGGTTTCTTACATTTCGGTCACAGATGTTGACTCCAGTTTCTACCAGTATGTTTGCCTTTAACAACCTTCCCATGTTGTTTGTATTTGGTCCATAGTTTAGTCACAGCTGACTGTGAACAACCAACATCTTTTGCAACATTGCGTGATGATTTACCCTCTTTTAAGAGTTTGATAATCCTCTCCTTTGTTTCAGTTGACATCTCTCATGTTGGAGCCATGATTCATGTCAGTCCACTTGGTGCAACAGCTCTCCAAGGTGTGATCACTCTTTTTTAGATGCAGACTAACGAGCAGATCTGATTTGATGCAGGTGTTAGTTTTGGGGATGAAAATTTACAGGGTGATTCCATAATTTATTCCTCAGAATTGAGTGATTCCATTTTTTTTTTTCCATAATTATTGCCAGGCGTTGTAGTCTCTATCCTGCCGCTTCAGTGGTAATTTTAATTTGTTCCATTCTGTTGCATTTATCTTGCATTTTCACATAATGACGACAAGTCACAAATACCACAAATCTACATCCGTGACTAAGGCCCACAAATTTGAATTGAATTTGATGATTCGGGGCAGAAGTGTCACACGGCGCCACGACCTGTTACCACACGTTACGAATAATCACATGAATCACTGGCGAACCATCACGAATCGTACGCTCACGATTATTGTCCCGCGCAGTTGCGTGCCATTGTGAATAATCACATCCTGCCTCAAAACTGTCATGAATGTTGCAAATTGGGCAAATACATTTCTCCACACGTGTGCGCACACACACACCCCACAGCCATTCTGCCATCAGCTGCTGAACAGTTCCCGTCGCTCCTGATTGCTCCACAACATCCAGACGGATCCACAGCAAAAGAAAAGGACTATGTGATTGCTTAGTTGGGCTATTTGTAGACACAAGTTATAATATTTAAATATTACTGTATTCGAAATGGAGGAAAAATCCATTTTTTTTCAACCAAACTTTTTATTTGAACTATACCAATAAAGTTCAATTTCACACACTTTGTTAAACTTGTTACATTTTCACACTGACATCTTATTAGTATTTATTTTATTATCTTGTTACACTAAAATTATACAAATACTTACTACTACCAGCACTGGCATACTGCAGGAACGAAAAGGAACTGAAGACATACGGTGCAGTAGAGTTTATATCAGTCGTGAGCACGCACGTGTCAGAAAACAGTGAATTGTAGTGTTGCACAGTGATACGTGACGCCACGTGAAAGCACATGACAATTGTCAGTTCTTGACAACTTTTGTGTCTATTCGTAATGATGTGTGACAGTTTGGGCTCCAAGAACCATCAAGAAAACACGACGGATGCTGTCACGCTCTAATGCCAATCACCACGAATCGACACGCTCAGTTGCAAATTCCACGAATCGGGGTTATTCATGACGTTTGTGGAAAACATTCAGTTTTTGGCAGCCAAAAACATGCTCAAGGAATATCACAAATGTCACGTACCGACACGTGCTGTTAAGAACCCTATTCAGATGTGTAATGTCCCGTTATGAATGTCACAAATGACAGGAAAATGATATTTGTAACGCATCGTGCCTATCTGTAAAAGCAGGGTTACCTCCACACACACGCACTTTAACACAATGTTTTAATAAGCATAATTTCACTTGCTTTGCATCCTAACATTGTCTCGTCCTTAAAGATGTTGATTCTGGCTGAAATATCTACTTTACTCTAAATACAACCAAAACAAGGATGATGCTGTAATAATGTGACGCAGAGGAATATTTGAGAATCTGAACAATAGATTGTGATATGAAGTACAATAAATTCTTCAGTGACGGCATCTCATCAGAAGTCTTAAAGAGTAAAGGGAAACCTGTGCTGCTAAAACACCTGCACAGTCTTTTCTGCCTCTGTGGGGAACAGGGACACATTGCCCAAGACATGCATCACCTTGTACAAGAACAAAGGAGACAGAAGCAACTGCAATAATTATCAAGGCATCTCCCTTCTCAGCACTGTTGGGAAGGCCATTGCCCGTGTTACCTCAGCGTGTCTGCAGACCTTGGCCTTGCATGTTTACCCAGATTCCCAGTGCAGCTTTTGAACTGGGAGGTTTACCATAGACATGATCTTTTCAATACGCCAGCTGCAGGAGAAGTGTCAAGAGCAGCAAATACCACTCTACATCGCCTTCAACGGACTCTTCAGGCTCCTGCAGAAGATCGGGTGTCCCCCAAAACTCCTCGCAGTAGTCTCTTCATTCCATGAGAACATGCACAGTACAGTTTGCTTCAATGATGCAACATCAGAGGCCTTCCCAGTTTGCAGTGGGGTGAAGCAGGACTGTGTCCTTGCACTGACGCACTTCAGAATCTTCTTCTCCATGCCCCTCCAGTACGACTTGAAGCATTGCAGTGAGGGAGTGTACATTCACACCAGGGTTGACAGTAAGCTCTTCAACATCGCCCGACTTCGCTCCGAGACCAAGGTTGTGGAGGTACTCCGCCATGAGATGCTCTTTTTAGACGATGCAGCCTTGACATCACACTCTGAAGACGGTCTGCAGCAGCTTGTTAGTCACCTCTCTCATGCCTGCAAGGAGTTCGGACTTCAGACTGACCATCAGCCTGAAGAAGACAAAGGTCATGGCACAGGGCACAGTTGCTCCCCCAAACCATGACTTTGATGGGTACAGCCTGGAGGTCATGGAGCACATCACATAGCTTGGGTCAACCATCTCTAACTCACTTTCCATTGAAGCAGAGATGAACAGCAGGATTGCAAAGGCAGCAGCAGTTACGGCAAGACTCTAAGCCACATAGTCTGAAACAACTCCAGCCTCACTGAGAAGACAAAACTGTGCGTCTACCAGACCTGCGTGCTCAACACACTGCTCTATGGTAGCAAGACATGGACTGCCTACGCCAGACATGAGAAAAAAACTCAACAGCCACCATCTGAGGTGCCTTAGACAAATTCTGCACATCGGATGGCAGGACAAGGTGCCCAACACAGAGGTCTTGGAACACGCCAACATGAGCAGCAAGTTCACCATTCTTGGTGAAAGTCATCTTTCTTGGCCTCAGGACTGAGGCTGCTCTGAATAATTATCAATAATTATTCACAGACAGCAACGCAAGCTGTCAAGGACGTCCCTGCTTATTTCTGTCCCAGCTTTTTTGAAAGGTGTTGCAGGCATTTATTTCAAAATGAGCAAATATTTGCGCAAATGCAAAAAAGACTATCAATTTGAATATTAAATATCTTGTCTTTGTGGTGTATTCAGTTGAATATAGGTTGAAGAGGATTTGCAAATCATTGTATACTGTTTATATTTACATTTCACACAACATCCCAGCTTCATTGGAATTGGGGTTGTATTAATCCAGAGTTCCTAGTGTTCATGTAGCAGATGATACATTTAGAAATCTACAGTTTATTTTACAGTTGAAAGGCTTCATGTTCCAAAACGTTCCAAGTTTGCTCTTAGCAGGAAACAGAGAGAGAGAGGGGGGGGGGGGGCTGGGACCTAATTTTTAATTTTACTCTAACACTTGCTTTGACAATGTAAACATGTTTCCCATGTCACTAAAACTCCACTGAAATTGAATAGAGAGAGAGAGAGAGTACTGTCTTTTCTCTTTTAAGTTTATAAAAATAAGTCTATAAAAAATAAGTAAAAGTACTTAATTCTTTCACCAAAACAGCAAATCTAGGTTTGTATCTTAGATTTACCTTCAGGCAAACTGTAGCTGAACTTTCAGGTCTTCTTTTTAAGAAAAGCATCCTCTTAACACTTTATCATGAAGCTGTATAATTGGGAATACAAAATATCCCAATATAAAATCAACAATAATGATATTAAAACAAACAGAGCTCTGGTATTGGAATAGTATCGGTATCAGCAGATATCCAAATTCAGGTATCAGGATCAGATCGGAAGTGAAAAACCCAGGTCTGCATATTGGCAGACCAGCTTCCTATCCACTGAGGTGTGTGTGTGTGTGTGTGTGTGTGTGTGTGTGTGTGTGTGTGTGTGTGTGTGTGTGTGTGTGTGTGTGTGTGTGTGTGTGTGTGTGTGTGTGTGTGTGTGTGTGTGTGTGTGTGTGGATAGCATGTTGTCCGTGGGGATCCACTGGCTCTAGATTGGATAGTATTTATAAAATAGATATCTGACATTTTTCAATGGTGGTAATAAATTCTGCAAAGTTTCTATAATAATTTTAACTGAAAGTTCAGGAAATTAAAATGAGAGGGTTTTTTTGAATAATTGTATTTTTATTTGGCCCATTTAGTTGTCATGTTTTACAGCTGGCAAGGCTGAGACATTTCCTTTGTTCAGAGCTTGTCTGGTTACCAGAAACTGATTAATGGTAAATGGACTGTATTTATATAGTGCTTTTCCATTGATATCAGAAGCTCAAAGCAGTTTACATTGATGCCTCACATTCGCCCATTCACACAGACGCACTCACACACAGATGTCAGGGTGCTGCCATGCAAGGTGCTCACTCCACACCGGGAGCAACTTGGGGATTAAGGACCTTGCTCAAGGGTCTGTAGTGATTTTCCAACCAGACTGGGGTTTGAACTGAGGATTCTTTGGTCTGAAGCCCAACGCTTTTACCACTAGACCTTCAGCTCCCCATAATGGTGATATCAACATCCATTGTTCACTTTTGTTACCTAATAACCCTGATTCCTTCTAAACATTAGTTCTATCAAATTTCCATTTTCGTGGTGTTCATCCTTGACCCAGAATCCTGAAGCATACCAAATGGCAAATGTCAGCTCTCACCAGTTTCTCCGTGATCGAAGTTATACACACATGTACACAGAGGCCACTTGTGTTTTAATATACAGATAAAGAGGTGTAGTCACTGCTTGTTGCTTGATGTTCCCAGAGATGTGATTCAGGAGAGGTCCATGGTCTGCAGGGGGAAGTCTGACATACTGTCTGAAATCAAATGGTCCTAATATTTCCAGAGTGTCGTGACTTGCTGTTTGCAGTAAATCCAAATCCACATATAAGTGCACACAGGCTGGATGGGGGAGGATGTGATCCAAGTCTTCAGAAAAACCTCAGGCCTGCAAAACTAACAGGCTTGAAAAGATTTATTATGAGCAACAAAACGGTTTGAACTTCAGAGATACAAAGGGCTAATTTTTGTATCACTGTATGTTACTTTTTGGGGGGGCCAGTAATTATATTTGATGCATTTAATGTTGACACTCTACTGTCATAAATCAAAGGTTATGATGTGCTTTTTTCTTAAGGTAACGCTGTAATCATACATGTGCAACAAATATAGCAGAAGCCTGTGTGTGTGTGTGTGTGTGTGTGTGTGTGTGTGTGTGTGTGTGTGTGTGTGTGTGTGTGTGTGTGTGTGTGTGTGTGTGTGTGTGTGTGTGTGTGTGTGTGTGTATATATATATATATATATATATATATATATATATATATATATATATATATATATACTGTTTTTCTGTTCTGTCTGAGTTATTTTCATTAGTTACTTCATCCAAACCATCAACATGTTTATTAGACCCCATTCCTACCAGGCTGCTCAAGGAAGCCCTACCATTATTTAATGCTTCGATCTTAAATATGATCAATCTATCTTTGTTAGTTGGCTATGTACCACAGGCTTTTAAGGTGGCAGTAATTAAACCATTACTTAAAAAGCCATCACTTGACCCAGCTATCTTAGCTAATTATAGGCCAATCTCCAACCTTCCTTTTCTCTCAAAAATTCTTGAAAGGGTAGTTATAAAACAGCTAACTGATCATCTGCAGAGGAATGGTCTATTTGAAGAGTTTCAGTCAGGTTTTAGAATTCATCATAGTACAGAAACAGCATTAGTGAAGGTTACAAATGATCTTCTTATGGCCTCGGACAGTGGACTCATCTCTGTGCTTGTTCTGTTAGACCTCAGTGCTGCTTTTGATACTGTTGACCATAAAATTTTATTACAGAGATTAGAGCATGCCATAGGTATTAAAGGCACTGCGCTGCAGTGGTTTGAATCATATTTGTCTAATAGATTACAATTTGTTCATGTAAATGGGGAATCTTCTTCACAGACTAAAGTTAATTATGGAGTTCCACAAGGTTCTGTGCTAGGACCAATTTTATTCTCTTTATACATGCTTCCCTTAGGCAGTATTATTAGACGGTATTGCTTAAATTTTCATTGTTACGCAGATGATACCCAGCTTTATCTATCCATGAAGCCAGAGGACACACACCAATTAGCTAAACTGCAGGATTGTCTTACAGACATAAAGACATGGATGACCTCTAATTTCCTGCTTTTAAACTCAGATAAAACTGAAGTTATTGTACTTGGCCCCACAAATCTTAGAAACATGGTGTCTAACCAGATCCTTCCTCTGGATGGCATTACCCTGACCTCTAGTAATACTGTGAGAAATCTTGGAGTCATTTTTGATCAGGATATGTCATTCAAAGCGCATATTAAACAAATATGTAGGACTGCTTTTTTGCATTTACGCAATATCTCTAAAATCAGAAAGGTCTTGTCTCAGAGTGATGCTGAAAAACTAATTCATGCATTTATTTCCTCTAGGCTGGACTATTGTAATTCATTATTATCAGGTTGTCCTAAAAGTTCCCTAAAAAGCCTTCAGTTAATTCAAAATGCTGCAGCTAGAGTACTGACGGGGACTAGAAGGAGAGAGCATATCTCACCCATATTGGCCTCTCTTCATTGGCTTCCTGTTAATTCTAGAATAGAATTTAAAATTCTTCTTCTTACTTATAAGGTTTTGAATAATCAGGTCCCATCTTATCTTAGGGACCTCGTAGTACCATATCACCCCAATAGAGCGCTTCGCTCTCAGACTGCAGGCTTACTTGTAGTTCCTAGGGTTTGTAAGAGTAGAATGGGAGGCAGAGCCTTCAGCTTTCAGGCTCCTCTCCTGTGGAACCAGCTCCCAATTCAGATCAGGGAGACAGACACCCTCTCTACTTTTAAGATTAGGCTTAAAACTTTCCTTTTTGCTAAAGCTTATAGTTAGGGCTGGATCAGGTGACCCTGAACCATCCCTTAGTTATGCTGCTATAGACGTAGACTGCTGGGGGGTTCCCATGATGCACTGTTTCTTTCTCTTTTTGCTCTGTATGCACCACTCTGCATTTAATCATTAGTGATCGATCTCTGCTCCCCTCCACAGCATGTCTTTTTCCTGGTTCTCTCCCTCAGCCCCAACCAGTCCCAGCAGAAGACTGCCCCTCCCTGAGCCTGGTTCTGCTGGAGGTTTCTTCCTGTTAAAAGGGAGTTTTTCCTTCCCACTGTAGCCAAGTGCTTGCTCACAGGGGGTCGTTTTGACCGTTGGGGTTTTACATAATTATTGTATGGCCTTGCCTTACAATATAAAGCGCCTTGGGGCAACTGTTTGTTGTGATTTGGCGCTATATAAAAAAATTGATTGAATTGAATTGATTGTTTTCATTCTTGCCCTCCCCGTTTTCTCTCTGTCATGTTGGAACATGGCTGCAGATGAAAGAAAGTTAGTGGACTGAACTGTCCCTGCCGTTCCCTCCACACCACATAAAACCCATGACAACCAGGAAAACGTTGACAGGCAAAGCGAGCTTGTCAGGCAACGGGAAAAAACCTTGGCCTGTGCCTGTATGTGAAATAAAGACATCAGTGCAGTTTGTTTCTGCCCCATCGAGAACACACAGTGATGCTCGGCGTGGCTCACAGACCGCACTTCACCGGGGATGTAAACATACAACTCCGGCTGGTTCTGATTGGGCCACCCACCGCTGCACAAAGAGAAACCAGAACGCTGCCTCACTCTGGTGTTGAGGCAAGATGTGCTGTGGTTAACACTGCAGTTAGTCAGCAAGATGGAATATACTCACATTCTTGACAGATTTGGGTGTGTGTGTGTGTGTGTGTGTGTGTGTGTGTGTGTGTGTGTGTGTGTGTGTGTGTGTGTGTGTGTGTGTGTGTGTGTGTGTGTGTGTGTGTGTGTGTGTGTGTGTGTGTGTGTGTGTACATTGTTTCACCCAAAGACCAGATTCAGATCAACAACAAATCCTAATTGAAAATGTGCGCAGTCCTAACTTATGTATTTATCTGCGAAGCTGAGCCTGTGATGATGAGGGATATTTATGATTAATTCCAGGAATTAAATTTGCCTCACTTGTTGAAAAGTAATTAACATATTTGATACTTTAATCGAAACATAAGAAGAACCACCCATAAAATTTTGATGATGATCCAAGTACCGTTCCCTCTTGGCTCAGTGGAGTGCTGAGTTCAAAGAGAGAGATTTCTTCCGTGCTGCTGATAATATTGCAAACAATGCCGTGCAGAGATAACTCTTCTATTTTTAGTTCACACCATCTTCAATAACTCTGGGGTAAAAATATATACTCTACAGCATGCCAGCCCACAGAAAGTAGAAATACCATGATTGGGTGGGTAGGGAGAGTTCCCATGGGATAAAAAAGCTTTTCAACCTACCATCCCTGGTTCTCAAGACCAGGCACCTAAGTGGCTCTACTCTACTCTTTTCTACTCTTCTATTTTACTCTTCCTTTTTAGATATTTAAACATACCTTAGTATACTAGCATAGTTCCACCTTAGAATTGGAATATAATATACGAGGTCTGTCAATAAAGTATAGGTCCTTTTTATTTTTTTCAAAAACTACGAGGGCTGTCCATAAAGTATAGGTCCTTATTGTTTTTTTCAAAAACTGTATGGATTTCATTCATATGTTTTTACGTCAGACATGCTTGAACCCTCGTGCGCATGCGTGAGTTTTTCCACGCCTGTCGGTGACGTCATTCGCCTGTGAGCACTCCTTGTGGGAGGAGTCGTTCAGCTCCTCGTCGGAATTCCTTTGTCTGAGAAGTTGCTGAGAGACTGGCGCTTTGTTTGATCAAAATTTTTTCTAAACCTGTGAGACACATCGAAGTGGACACGGTTCTAAAAATTAAGCTGGTTTTCAGTGAAAATTTTAACAGCTGATGAGAGATTTTGAGGTGATACTGTCGCTTTAAGGACTTCCCACGGAGCGAGACGTCGTGCAGCGCTCCCAGGCGCCGTCGTCAGCCTGTTTCAAGCTGAAAACCTCCACATTTCAAGCTCTATTGATCCAGGACGTTGTGAGAGAACAGAGAAGTTTCAGAAGAAGTCGGTTTCAGCACTGTTAAAGGAGATTTTTTTAATGAAAGACGTGGAGACGGGTCCGTGCGTCGGGACGCAGCCGGCGCGGAAAAACACCATAACCATTTGTAAAATCCAGGCAGCTTTTGATGGCTTTCAGTGGAGTGAGTATATGAGAAATTGTTTAACAGCTGGACATGTTCCAGCTTGTCCTTAAGGCTTCCAACAGAGGTGTTTTTCCTGTGGCGGAGCGTCACTGCGGCTGCGAGCCGACGCTGCAATCCGTCCGCACGTCTTCAGCTTGAGCAGCTCTCATTTCTAGAAATCTGGCCAATTTTCTTAAATCCTCCAAACCGTGACTATCCAGGGTTGGCACCAGGAAGCAGAGTTGTAGTCTTACACACCTCTCTGCAGCTTCTCTCCCCCTGCCATCCCCTCATTACCCCATCCCCGTAGAGACGGTGCCTGCTCCCAGACCACCAACAACCAGCAAAAATCTATTTAAGCATAAAAATTCAAAAAAAAAAAAATAATATAGCACCTTCAACTGCACCACAGACTAAAACAGTTAAATGTGGTCTATTAAACATTACTTCTCTCTCTTCTAAGTCCCTGTTGGTAAATGATATAATAATTGATCAACATATTGATTTATTCTGCCTAACAGAAACCTGGTTACAGCAGGATGAATATGTTAGTTTAAATGAGTCAACACCCCCGAGTCACACTAACTGCCAGAACGCTCGTAGCACAGGCCGAGGCGGAGGATTAGCAGCAATCTTCCATTCCAGCTTATTAATTAATCAAAAACCCAGACAGAGCTTTAATTCATTTGAAAACTTGTCTCTTAGTCTTGTCCATCCAAATTGGAAGTCCCAAAAAACAGTTTTATTTGTTATTATCTATCGTCCACCTGGTCGTTACTGTGAGTTTCTCTGTGAATTTTCAGACCTTTTGTCTGACTTAGTGCTTAGCTCAGATAAGATAATTATAGTGGGCGATTTTAACATCCACACAGATGCTGAGAATGACAGCCTAAACACTGCATTTAATCTATTATTAGACTCTATTGGCTTTGCTCAAAAAGTAAATGAGTCCACCCACCACTTTAATCATATCTTAGATCTTGTTCTGACTTATGGTATGGAAATAGAAGACTTAACAGTATTCCCTGAAAACTCCCTTCTGTCTGATCATTTCTTAATAACATTTACATTTACTCTGATGGACTACCCAGCAGTGGGGAATAAGTTTCATTACACTAGAAGTCTTTCAGAAAGTGCTGTAACTAGGTTTAAGGATATGATTCCTTCTTTATGTTCTCTAATGCCATATACCAACACAGTGCAGAGTAGCTACCTAAACTCTGTAAGGGAGATAGAGTATCTCATCAATAGTTTTACATCCTCATTGAAGACAACTTTGGATGCTGTAGCTCCTCTGAAAAAGAGAGCTTTAAATCAGAAGTGCCTGACTCCGTGGTATAACTCACAAACTCGCAGCTTAAAGCAGATAACCCGTAAGTTGGAGAGGAAATGGCGTCTCACTAATTTAGAAGATCTTCACTTAGCCTGGAAAAAGAGTCTGTTGCTCTATAAAAAAGCCCTCCGTAAAGCTAGGACATCTTTCTACTCATCACTAATTGAAGAAAATAAGAACAACCCCAGGTTTCTTTTCAGCACTGTAGCCAGGCTGACAAAGAGTCAGAGCTCTATTGAGCTGAGTATTCCATTAACTTTAACTAGTAATGACTTCATGACTTTCTTTGCTAACAAAATTTTAACTATTAGAGAAAAAATTACTCATAACCATCCCAAAGACGTATCGTTATCTTTGGCTGCTTTCAGTGATGCCGGTATTTGGTTAGACTCTTTCTCTCCGATTGTTCTGTCTGAGTTATTTTCATTAGTTACTTCATCCAAACCATCAACATGTTTATTAGACCCCATTCCTACCAGGCTGCTCAAGGAAGCCCTACCATTATTTAATGCTTCGATCTTAAATATGATCAATCTATCTTTGTTAGTTGGCTATGTACCACAGGCTTTTAAGGTGGCAGTAATTAAACCATTACTTAAAAAGCCATCACTTGACCCAGCTATCTTAGCTAATTATAGGCCAATCTCCAACCTTCCTTTTCTCTCAAAAATTCTTGAAAGGGTAGTTGTAAAACAGCTAACTGATCATCTGCAGAGGAATGGTCTATTTGAAGAGTTTCAGTCAGGTTTTAGAATTCATCATAGTACAGAAACAGCATTAGTGAAGGTTACAAATGATCTTCTTATGGCCTCGGACAGTGGACTCGTCTCTGTGCTTGTTCTGTTGGACCTCAGTGCTGCTTTTGATACTGTTGACCATAAAATTTTATTACAGAGATTAGAGCATGCCATAGGTATTAAAGGCACTGCGCTGCGGTGGTTTGAATCATATTTGTCTAATAGATTACAATTTGTTCATGTAAATGGGGAATCTTCTTCACAGACTAAAGTTAATTATGGAGTTCCACAAGGTTCTGTGCTAGGACCAATTTTATTCACTTTATACATGCTTCCCTTAGGCAGTATTATTAGACGGTATTGCTTAAATTTTCATTGTTACGCAGATGATATCCAGCTTTATCTATCCATGAAGCCAGAGGACACACACCAATTAGCTAAACTGCAGGATTGTCTTACAGACATAAAGACATGGATGACCTCTAATTTCCTGCTTTTAAACTCAGATAAAACTGAAGTTATTGTACTTGGCCCCACAAATCTTAGAAACATGGTGTCTAACCAGATCCTTACTCTGGATGGCATTACCCTGACCTCTAGTAATACTGTGAGAAATCTTGGAGTCATTTTTGATCAGGATATGTCATTCAAAGCGCATATTAAACAAATATGTAGGACTGCTTTTTTGCATTTATGCAATATCTCTAAAATCAGAAAGGTCTTGTCTCAGAGTGATGCTGAAAAACTAATTCATGCATTTATTTCCTCTAGGCTGGACTATTGTAATTCATTATTATCAGGTTGTCCTAAAAGTTCCCTAAAAAGCCTTCAGTTAATTCAAAATGCTGCAGCTAGAGTACTGACGGGGACTAGAAGGAGAGAGCATATCTCACCCATATTGGCCTCTCTTCATTGGCTTCCTGTTAATTCTAGAATAGAATTTAAAATTCTTCTTCTTACTTATAAGGTTTTGAATAATCAGGTCCCATCTTATCTTAGGGACCTCGTAGTACCATATCACCCCAATAGAGCGCTTCGCTCTCAGACTGCAGGCTTACTTGTAGTTCCTAGGGTTTGTAAGAGTAGAATGGGAGGCAGAGCCTTCAGCTTTCAGGCTCCTCTCCTGTGGAACCAGCTCCCAATTCAGATCAGGGAGACAGACACCCTCTCTACTTTTAAGATTAGGCTTAAAACTTTCCTTTTTGCTAAAGCTTATAGTTAGGGCTGGATCAGGTGACCCTGAACCATCCCTTTGTTATGCTGCTATAGACGTAGACTGCTGGGGGGTTCCCATGATGCACTGTTTCTTTCTCTTTTTGCTCTGTATGCACCACTCTGCATTTAATCATTAGTGATCGATCTCTGCTCCCCTCCACAGCATGTCTTTTTCCTGGTTCTCTCCCTCAGCCCCAACCAGTCCCAGCAGAAGACTGCCCCTCCCTGAGCCTGGTTCTGCTGGAGGTTTCTTCCTGTTAAAAGGGAGTTTTTCCTTCCCACTGTAGCCAAGTGCTTGCTCACAGGGGGTCGTTTTGACCGTTGGGGTTTTACATAATTATTGTATGGCCTTGCCTTACAATATAAAGCGCCTTGGGGCAACTGTTTGTTGTGATTCGGCGCTATATAAAAAAAATTGATTGATTGAACAGTGCTGAAACCGACTTCTTCTGAAACTTCTCTGTTCTCTCACGACGTCCTGGATCAATAGAGCCTGAAATGTGGAGGTTTTCAGCTTGAAACAGGCTGACGACGGCGCCTGAGAGCGCTGCACGACGTCTCGCACCGTGGGAAGTCCTTAAAGCGACAGTATCACCTCAAAATCTCTCAGATTCTGCATATGTAAAGGACTTCTCTATATGCCTCAAAACCTCCAGGAGGAGATCTCAAGTTTAGTGTGTTTAATGGTTACTACGGTGTTTATACACACACACACATACAGTGAGGCAAATAAATATTTGATCCACTGTCGATTTTGCAAGTTTTCCCACCTACAAAGAATGGAGAGGTCTGTAAGTTTTATCGTAGGTACACTTCAAGTGTGAGAGACAGAATCTAAAAGAAAAAAAATTCCAAAAATCACATTGTATTATTTTTAAATAATTAATTAGCATTTTATTGCATGAAATAAGTATTTGATCACCTAACCAGCAAAAATTCTGTCTCTCACAGACCTGTTAATTTTTTAAGAAGTCCTCTTATTCTGCACTCTTTACCTGTATTAATTGCACCTGTTTGAACTTGTTGCCTGTATAAAAGACACCTGTTCACACACTCAATCAATCACACTCCAACCTGTCCACCATAGCCAAGACCAAAGAGCTGTGTAAGGACACCAGGGACAAAATTGTAGACCTGCACAAGGCTGGGATGGTCTACAGGACAACAGGCAAGCAGCTTAGTGAGAAGACAACAACTGTTGGAGTAATTCTTAGAAAATTGAAGAAACACAAAATGACTGTCAGTCTCCCTTGGTCTGGGATTCCATGCAAGATCTCACTTTGTGGGGTAAGGATGATTCTGAGAAAGCTCAGAACTACACAGGAGGACCTGGTCAATGACCTGAAGAGAGCTGGGACCACAGTTACAAAGATTACATTAGTAACACATGATGCTGTCATGGTTTAAAATCCTGCAGGGCAGCAAGGTCCCCCTGCTCAAGCCAGCACATGTCCAGGCCTGTTTGAAGTTCACCAGTGACCATTTGGATGATCCAGAGGAGGCATGGGAGAAGGTCATGTGGTCAGATGAGACCAAAATAGAGCTTTTTGGTATCAACTCTACTCGCTGTATTTGAAGGATGAGAACAACCCCAAGAAGCATGGGGGGTGGAAACATCATACTCTGGGGGTGCTTTTCTGCAAAGGGGATAGGACGACTGCACCATATTGAAGGGAGGATGGATGGGGTCATGTATTGTGAGATTTTGGCAAACAACCTCCTTCCCTCAGTAAGAGCTTTGAAGATGGGTCATGGCTGGGTCTTCCAGCATGGCAGTGACCCCAAACACACAGCCAGGGCAACTAAGGAGGGGCTCCGTAAGAAGCATTTCAAGTGCTGGAGTGGCCTGGCCAGTCTCCAGACCTGCAGTAGAAAGTCTTTGGAGGCGCTGAAACAAACCTGAAGGATCTGGAGAAGATCTGTATGGAGGAGTGGACCAAAATCCCTGCGGCAGTGTGTGCAAATTTGGTCAAGAACTACAGGAAACGTCTGACCTAATATTAAGGTTTGTTTTTCTGTTGGATCAAATTCTCATTTCATGCAATAAAATGCAAATTAATTATTTCAAAAATCATACAATGTGATTTTCTGATTTTTTTTTTCACAATAATAGTAGCATCTGCTGTTGACGCTACAAACTCAAAACTATTGTGTTCAAACTGCTTTTTTTTTAGCAATCCTGTGAATCACTAAACTAGTATTTAGTTGTATAACCACAGTTTTTCATGATTTCTTCACATCTGCAAGGCATTAATTTTGTTGGTTTGGAACCAGGATTTTGCTGGTTTACTAGTGTGCTTGGGGTCATTGTCTTGTTGAAACACCCATTTCAAGGTCATGTCCTCTTCAGCATAAGGCAACATAACCTCTTCAAGTATTTTGACATATCCAAACTGATCCATGATACCTGGTATGCGATATATAGGCCCAACACCATAGTAGGAGAAACATGCCCATATCATGATGCTTGCACCACTTCACTTCACTGTCTTCACTGTGAACTCTGGCTTGAATTCAGAGTTTGGGGGTCGTCTCACAAACTGTCTGCGGCCCTTGGACCCAAAAAGAACAATTTTACTCTCATCAGTCCACAAAATATTCCTCCATTTCTCTTTAGGCCAGTTGATGTGTTCTTTGGCAAATTGTAACCTCTTCTGCATGTCTTTTTTTAACAGGGGGACTTTGCGGGAGATTCTAATAAAATAAATTCAAATAAATTAGCTTCACACAGGCATCTTCTAACTGTCACAGCACTTACAGGTAACTCCAGACTGTCTTTGATCATCCTGGAGCTGATCAACGGGTGAGCCTTTGCCATTCTGGTTTTCCCCTCTCCAATCAACTTTTTAATCAAACTACGCTGTTCTTCTGAACAATGTCTTGAACGTCCCATTTTCCTCAGGCTTTCAAAGAGAAAAGCATGTTCAACAGGTGCTGGCTTCATCTTTAAATAGGGGACTGTTGTGTGGGCCGCTGAAGAGGAGGTACTGCTGGCCCACCACCACCAGAGGGCGCCCTGCTTGGAGTGCGGGCTCCAAGCACGAGAGGGCGCCAGACCCAGAAGAAGTGACAGCTGTCACTCATCCTCTGCACCAGCTGTCACTCGTTCATCATCACCACCATAAAAGCCGGACTGCAACTCCACCTCCCCGCCGAGAAATCGACTACCATTACCAAGGTAATTTCTCTGCTGAATTTAAACTGTGACTTACGTCTGATCTGTTTGCAGCCGTTGTCCTGTGGTGCTCTTTCAGCTGGGTTGGCGGTCAGTGAGAGAAGCGACGTCTTCGCCTCTCACTCCATCCAGATAAGTGGTTACAGGAGCTGCTAGTGTGTTCCTAGTTTGGAGGTGGAGGTGCTCCCTCCTCACTGTGTTTGGACTGAGAATTACTGAGTGTGCGGACTCACTCTCACTCATCATATTTCTGCTTTCTGCCAGCAGTACCAGGGTCGACAGCCGAAGACAGAGGCCACCTGGGGACTCGGGACTTGGCGGCTCCGGTGTTCTTCAGACCGTTGGTGGGACGCGGCTTCTCTCTCGTCGGGGGTCTTCTATCTTCGAGCCTGCCCACACATCACCTGGTGTTAAATTGACTGTGCAAATTACTGTACGTTTCGTTGTGTATTATCACAACATTAAATTGTTACCTTTTTGGCTTATTCATTGTCCGTTCATTTGCGCCCCCTGTTGTGGGTCCGTGCTACGACACCTTCCCAACAGGGGACACCTGATTCACACCTGTTTGTTCCACAAAATTGACAAACTCACTGATTGAATGCCACACTACTATTATTGTGAACACCCCCTTTTCTACTTTTTTTTACTAATAGCCCAATTTCATAGCCTTAAGAGTGTGCATATCATGAATGCTTGGTCTTGTTGGATTTGTAAGAATCTACTGAATCTACTGGTACCTTGTTTCCCATGTAACAATAAGAAATATACTCAAAACCTGGATTAATCTTTTTAGTCACATACCACTAGTCTGAACACTACTGTACACACTCCAAAAGGATCCGTCTTTTTTTTTTTTTTTTTTTTTTTTTGGAGAAGGATCCCATGTTTGGGGTCACTCATATTCTCAGCAGCATCAGTAGACAGCTGGATGAGTTCTGCTTTGGTTGTGCGCCCAGTTTTTACAGTCCATTGCTATTGTTTTGTGCGTGCGTGTGTGTGTGTGTGCGTGCGTGTGTGTGTGTGTGTGTGAGAGAGACTTCGCTGTGCCTCGTGTTTGTTTTTGGCTCTGTTGTGCCCTAAGGTCTGTTTATGTTTGTGAGAACTGGCTCTGAAGTACCTGCTACATGTCCTCACCAGCCTCTTCTGTCGGTGAGAATCTACTAAAGTTATTCCATGCTCTATCACAGAATGCGGCAAGCGTTCAACCCGCATTTTTCCCCGCGGCACCAAAAGCCCATTAACATTAAAAGTAGAAGCAGACTTGTGGTCCACTTGCTGTTTGTTAGCATTCATTGATGACATCGTCACTGTTTAACTCCGTAAACCACAGTTATTTCCGATGCTGCAAATGTTTTTACCCAAATGCCAAATCGTGTTTAATCATGTGTCAAGTTGCACCTCATAAGCGTGGATATTTACGTAACCACAACCATGTCTGTTATAGTTTTGTGCAGAACAGACGTGGGGCGCTGAAGCAATGCTGCTGCTGCTGCTGCTTTTCTCTGAACCATTAAAGCTTAAATATATCTCTTGCTATTCATGTAATGAGATCTTTCAGGCTGCTTTCTTGGTTAAACATACAGGTTTGAACCACACTGTGGTATTTCCACTACTAATACTGTAATATAACCAGACCACAGCAGTTATTTGAGAAATATATATTACAGTGTATTCTTCAAATGGCTGCTGTGTTGTTATATGAAACTTTTCAACTCGTTGTACAGCAAACCTCAACTTCCCTGCAGTTATTTCCTCGATTAGAGGACATATGATCAGCAGCGTAACGTAGGAAACGCTTAAACCTCAGGTAAAGTAAATTCATGTGGCAAGGAAACGGCTTCTTTCCTCTGATGTGACCACGCCTGATATAGGCCTATGCATGTTCTACAATTACTCTTCTGATGAAACAGGAAATGCTACTGCGCCAGAACTGGAAGCCAGATCAAAGGCAAATGTCAGTTCTTATTCCCCTGCTCAAGGAAGTTGGGGGACGTTACGTCGTCAGCCCGTACTTCTGGGTGTCCATCACTTTTAATTCTTGCACAATAACTGAAGAACGCCTTGTTTGCTTCAAACCATTTCTTGTTGGTGTATTGTGGGAGGCAAGAGGAAGGTTCCTTTCAAAATGAGGGTTGTCCGTCACCAGTGATGCCGTTAACGCGTTACTTAGTAACGCGTTACTCTAATCTGACCACTTTTTTTAGTAACGAGTAATCTAACGCGTTAATCTTTCCAAATCAGTAATCAGATTAAAGTTACTTCTCCATGTCACTGTGCGTTACTATTATTTTTCATTGTGGGTCGATAGCAGCATTAAAGCGCGGTGATCAGCACACCTGCACTGAGCTTTACAAAGACATTTTTATACTTTTTTTCCTCCTTTATTTAGAATTCTGAGCTGAGCCGCTCTGTATCGTCTCGTTAAAAACAGCTGATCCTCCGCGACGCATCAACAACTAACACTATTTTCCACTCGAATGCATCTAAACTCTCTTTCTGAGGACCACATGATGTGAAAACGCAATAAAACTTTCTTACCTGTAAATCTGGCCATGTTTTCTGTATAAATAAATGTTATCCATTCTTTGTGCTCAAACGCCAAAGCAGGGGCGAATGTAGATGGGATGGGGGCGTGGGGCAAGGATGTGCCTCCCCCACAACACCCCTAGATTAAAGTTTTGAAGCCGTTTTTTACTACAACTACTAATACTGCTTAAAATAATAATAATTTAGACAAGTAAAATGTTTAGAGAATTTAAATGTTAGAAAAATGTTAGAATTTAATAGTTACATTTATAAACAATGTAGGTTTGAAATGGCAAGTTTT
Organism: Thalassophryne amazonica; assembly: GCF_902500255.1. Classification (NCBI taxonomy): domain Eukaryota; kingdom Metazoa; phylum Chordata; class Actinopteri; order Batrachoidiformes; family Batrachoididae; genus Thalassophryne; species Thalassophryne amazonica. The sequence continues at coordinate 5,995,169 of NC_047111.1, forward strand.
ACTGTTACAGTGCTGTCAACAGTTAAATATGAGGTCAAGAAAGAGGTCTTTATTTTACTTTTTATAAAACAAGTATTTGTTTTCATTGAAGTCAAGAAAGGGTGACTATAAAGTGAGTTTTGGCAAAACAGGTATCATTGTCATGTTGACGTGGGTTGTTGTCGGCAGCTGGGGAAAGTAACTAAAAAAGTAACTAGTAATCTAACTTAGTTACTTTTACAATTGAGTAATCAGTAAAGTAACTAAGTTACTTTTTCAAGGAGTAATCAGTAATCAGTAATTGGATTACTTTTTCAAAGTAAATGTGACAACACTGTCCGTCACCCAGTATGGCTGCCACATGTGCCATTTTGACTTTCATTTCTGCGTAATAAGTGAAGGAGGCTTTGTCTGATTGAAACCATTCCAAAATGGCTACTATGGACAACATGTTGATTTTCATTTCTGTGCAATAACTAAATAACACTTTGTCTGATAGAAACCATTTCTCAGTGATGTATTGGTGAGGCTACAGGATGGATCCTTTTGAAAATGGGATTAATACACCACTTACCATCATTTGTAAAGCAGCAGTCTTTCACTACACAAATAGGTCATATACTATCATTAAAGCTGTTGCTATGGAATAATTTCCAGTCTTCATTATCACCTCTACTATAAAACCACACAGCACCTTAACATATGAGTGTCGGCACACGCCACACTTTGTATTGCTCTTGTTCTTATTGAGCGACCTCTTTCTGTCCACTCCTTTTGAGAACCACCAACAGATCTTTAGGACAGTGTTACCAGTCTGCATACTTAAAATACTGCAGCCCAGCTGTAGCTTACTGGGGTGCCAATTGGTGCCTTGGCATTCACCCACACCAGCAAAGAATGAAGTGTGGTTATATACTCCTGTCTCAAGGTCAAATTTCTTTAAAAATGTTAAAACTTCCAAATCTTCCTGTCTGTGTTGCTTCAAGGTCCAGCTCTTTAGGATCCTGGCCCTTCCTGTCTTACTGGAAGGTTGTGTGACTTGGATGCTAATCTGTCACCAAAGGCAATAACTGGATATCTTTCATACAAGGTCTCTTTGGAGGTTCCTTGGAATAACTATGTGTCAAATGAGCAGTGGTTGGTGAAACTCATATGAGGAGTACACCTTGTTTTGTGAGGTAAGCTGTGATGTTACCATGTCTACCATGATTAGGTAGACAGCTTTCTTGGGCCTTATCGACATGGAAACGCAACTTTCCATGAACACGGCACTGTTTAAAAGAAATATCACTACTGCACACATGAAGTCCCTGTAGGGAGGAGGGTGTGTGGACATGCTTTCTTTTTGGTGTAATGTGGTACAGCATCTACATACTCATCCTGGTTTCATACCCACAGTCACACTTTGTCACAGAACATGTTGTCACACATGTATGCAACATGTAGGGAACACAGATGGGCTATTTGTTAACCTAAGGACAAGCTAGCGTAGTGGCTGTAGCTCATAGTTTAGGAATAATTTTTCCAAACTTATTTTCTCTTGTAAAAATTGCTTATTTACAGTTGAAAATATGGCACTCTTCGTCCTTGTCAAGACACCACCTGGGCAACTGATCAAGTAGGGGATTGGCTGGGGACGATGGGGACCTTGTGTGCCCTGTGACTGCTATTGTAGCCATAAAGGCCCAACAGGAACCCTGAAGACTAGACAGTTCACAGGGCTCTGAAACAAGAAGTCCTTAATGGTGGATCAGGATGAGGAGGTGAGGGCTTGTAACCCATTGGCTTTCAAATCAAATGAAGGCTGCAGCAGGTCCTCAGACCCTGATTGTCTGAGATTTCACAGCCGTCATGTGTTTATGGGAACGTCATTCCCACATTAAAATAAACCAATGCACAGGTGTCTCTAGAACGACCTTGGATGTCCACCATCCCACGGGGGATCAACTAAGAGACTGTCTTACTCACCACTGAGGGATTGCCACAACATATGGAGCCCAATGTTATCTGTTTTTGTTTGTTTACCAACCATTTTTCAAGGAGCCTTGGAAATGAGAGCCAAGTTTCCCCACTAAGATGTATGTGGACAACAAATGCTGTCTTAGAAGGGTGCAGCCCCTGAATTGGGGCACAGCTGTAGGCTGTGTGTAGGACTGTGCAACAAGCCTCACTCTTTTCCCTGGAGAGGAGATAGTCTAGATCAGTGGTTCTCAACCCTGGTACTCAGTGACCCCATTCTGGTGTGTGTTAATCCTTGATTGGTTGAGCACACCTAAATGAGTTCATCAGCTTTTGGGCAGAGCAAAAAGATGAAAAATCTGTTGGTTAGGGAGGTCCCTGAGGACCAGGGTTGGGAACCACTAATCTACAAGTAGAGGTGAGAGAGACGGACTTGTGACCTGGGGATTTTCATTTTGATTCCCTGTCATTTACTTGGGGAGGTCGTTAGCAACAAGTTGCTTCTGGTGTGCAGTTGAGGATGTGACATCACTGTGTGAGTAAGTGTGTGGATGTGAGGCATCATTATAAAGCACATTGAGAAGATAGACAAACAGAAACATAACCAGAATGGCAGTAAAACAAGAAGTACAGCATTACTTTCAGCTCCCAGACAGCTCATTTCTGAGCATGTTGCATTGTTACACTGAAGGTCTAAGAAAGCATCACTATTTGATCCATCTGAACGAGAATGTGTCACAGAATTCGTGTTCATGTGATAAATTTCAGTTGGATGATTGCAGACCCTCTTCTCAGAAAATCCCTGCACACATACAGTATGTGTCCATATAGCAATGGCGCATGTTGTCTGTATGCACACATACAGACGTGCACTTTGATGAAATAGTAGGAGGGGTAAGTGTCTGACAGTTTGTGCTCACAAAGGAAGCATCTGTTTCTTCCCAGTCATTCACTGACTTTCTCTTTTTGAAGTGTTAAAAGTGATCCAGGTTCAGTACTGTTACTCCACGAAAGAGGTTTCTCATTAATGTGATGAATGGGTCAAGTGAGTGATGTTATTACCTGAACATGTGTGTGCGTGAGCGTGTGCACATTGTCTCCTGTCCTGGCTGCAAGCAGAGCATCGAGACTCAAAGTTTAGCGATTGACCCGGATGATTATGTGTTTAAACTTCTTCAGCGTTGGCAGACAACTGTTGAGAGCAGGTGATGATATACTGATGACCAGGCTGCTGTTTGTGTTTTGTGTATGTCTTCTAGGGATGCTTCTGGAAAAAGAAAAAAAAAATATGTTTGATGGATATATATATATATGTGTGTATGTGTGTATGTATATATATATATGTCTGTGTGTGTGTAAAATGGTAATGCATTTGGACTGCATTTATATATCGCTTTTCCACCTGCATCAGATGCTCAAGGCGCTTTACAATTATGCCTCACATTCACCCCGATGTCAGGGTGCTGCCATACAAGGCGCTCACTACACAACGGGAGCAATAGGAGATTAAAGGCCTTGCCCAAGGGCCCTTAGTGATTTTCCAGTCAGGGGGGATTTGAACCCATGATCTTCTGGACTCAAGCCCAACACCTTAACCTCTACTGGTGGTTGGCTCTCACTGCGGTATTGTATCACTTCCTGTTCCGGAGCACAGTGGTGTTTTTCTGTATCTGTTAGCTGTTTAATCTGCGCAGTTAGATTGATCTAGATAACACATTATTCACTTTGCGTGTTTTTAGGAATCCGCTAGCTTAGCGCAGCTACTAGCTCTTAGCCGGTTTAGCATGGCGGCTTCTCCTGTCTCTCCCGCACTTTTCTGCTCTGGGTGTGAAAAGTTTAGTTATTCCTCGGCCTCCTTTAGCAGTAATGGTGCTTGTAATAAGTGTAGCTTATTCGTAGCTTTGGAGGCCAGGCTGGGCGAATTGGAGACTTGGCTCTGCACTGTGGAAAATCCTACAGCTAGCCAGGCCCCTGTAGTCGGTGCAGACCAAGGTAGCTTAGCCGCCGTTAGTTCCCTCCCAGCAGATCCCGAGCAGCCGGGAAAGCAGGCCGACTGGGTGACTGTGAGGAGGAAGCGTAGCCCTAAACAGAAGCCCCGTGTACACCGCCAACCCGTTCACATCTCTAACTGTTTTTCCCCACTCGGCGACACACCCGCTGAAGATCAAACTCTGGTTATTGGCGACTCTGTTTTGAGAAATGTGAAGTTAGCGACACCAGCAACCATAGTCAATTGTCTTCCGGGGGCCAGAGCAGGCGACATTGAAGGAAATTTGAAACTGCTGGCTAAGGCTAAGCATAAATTTGGTAAGATTGTAATTCACGTCGGCAGTAATGACACCCGGTTACGCCAATCGGAGGTCACTAAAATCAATATTGAATCGGTGTGTAACTTTGCAAAAACAATGTCGGACTCTGTAGTTTTCTCTGGGCCCCTCCCCAATCGGACCGGGAGTGACATGTTTAGCCGCATGTTCTCCTTGAATTGCTGGCTGTCTGAGTGGTGTCCAAAAAATGAGGTGGGCTTCAAAGATAATTGTCAAAGCTTCTGGGGAAAACCTGGTCTTGTTAGGAGAGACGGCATCCATCCCACTTTCGATGGAGCAGCTCTCATTTCTAGAAATCTGACCAATTTTCTTAAATCCTCCAAACCGTGACTATCCAGGGTTGGGACCAGGAAGCAGAGTTGTAGTCTTACACACCTCTCTGCAGCTTCTCTCCCCCTGCCATCCCCTCATTACCCCATCCCCGTAGAGACGGTGCCTGCTCCCAGACCACCAACAACCAGTAAAAACCTATTTAAGCATAAAAATTCAAAAAGAAAAAATAATATAGCACCTTCAACTGCACCACAGACTAAAACAGTTAAATGTGGTCTATTAAACATTAGATCTCTCTCTCCCTGTTAGTAAATGATATCAATCAATCAATCAATTTTTTTTTATATAGCGCCAAATCACAACAAACAGTTGCCCCAAGGCGCTTTATATTGTAAGGCAAGGCCATACAATAATTATGTAAAACCCCAACGGTCAAAACGACCCCCTGTGAGCAAGCACTTGGCTACAGTGGGAAGGAAAAACTCCCTTTTAACAGGAAGAAACCTCCAGCAGAACCAGGCTCAGGGAGGGGCAGTCTTCTGCTGGGACTGGTTGGGGCTGAGGGAGAGAACCAGGAAAAAGACATGCTGTGGAGGGGAGCAGAGATCGATCACTAATGATTAAATGCAGAGTGGTGCATACAGAGCAAAAAGAGAAACAGTGCATCATGGGAACGCTCCAGCAGTCTAAGTCTATAGCAGCATAACTAAGGGATGGTTCAGGGTCACCTGATCCAGCCCTAACTATAAGCTTTAGCAAAAAGGAAAGTTTTAAGCCTAATCTTAAAAGTAGAGAGGGTGTCTGTCTCCCTGATCTGAATTGGGAGCTGGTTCCATAGGAGAGGAGCCTGAAAGCTGAAGGCTCTGCCTCCCATTCTACTCTTACAAACCCTAGGAACTACAAGTAAGCCTGCAGTCTGAGAGCGAAGCGCTCTATTGGGGTGATATGGTACTACGAGGTCCCTAAGATAAGATGGGACCTGATTATTCAAAACCTTATAAGTAAGAAGAAGAATTTTAAATTCTATTCTAGAATTAACAGGAAGCCAATGAAGAGAGGCCAATATGGGTGAGATATGCTCTCTCCTTCTAGTCCCCGTTAGTACTCTAGCTGCAGCATTTTGAATTAACTGAAGGCTTTTCAGGGAACTTTTAGGACAACCTGATAATAATGAATTACAATAGTCCAGCCTAGAGGAAATAAATGCATGAATTAGTTTTTCAGCATCACTCTGAGACAAGACCTTTCTAATTTTAGAGATATTGCGTAAATGCAAAAAAGCAGTCCTACATATTTGTTTAATATGCGCTTTGAATGACATATCCTGATCAAAAATGACTCCAAGATTTCTCACAGTATTACTAGAGGTCAGGGTAATGCCATCCAGAGTAAGGATCTGGTTAGACACCATGTTTCTAAGATTTGTGGGGCCAAGTACAATAACTTCAGTTTTATCTGAGTTTAAAAGCAGGAAATTAGAGGTCATCCATGTCTTTATGTCTGTAAGACAATCCTGCAGTTTAGCTAATTGGTGTGTGTCCTCTGGCTTCATGGATAGATAAAGCTGGGTATCATCTGCGTAACAATGAAAATTTAAGCAATACCGTCTAATAATACTGCCTAAGGGAAGCATGTATAAAGTGAATAAAATTGGTCCTAGCACAGAACCTTGTGGAACTCCATAATTAACCTTAGTCTGTGAAGAAGATTCCCCATTTACATGAACAAATTGTAATCTATTAGACAAATATGATCCAAACCACCGCAGCGCAGTGCCTTTAATACCTATGGCATGCTCTAATCTCTGTAATAAAATTTTATGGTCAACAGTATCAAAAGCAGCACTGAGGTCTAACAGAACAAGCACAGAGATGAGTCCACTGTCTGAGGCCATAAGATCATTTGTAACCTTCACTAATGCTGTTTCTGTACTATGATGAATTCTAAAACCTGACTGAAACTCTTCAAATAGACCATTCCTCTGCAGATGATCAGTTAGCTGTTTTACAACTACCCTTTCAAGAATTTTTGAGAGAAAAGGAAGGTTGGAGATTGGCCTATAATTAGCTAAGATAGCTGGGTCAAGTGATGGCTTTTTAAGTAATGGTTTAATTACTGCCACCTTAAAAGCCTGTGGTACAGAGCCAACTAACAAAGATAGATTGATCATATTTAAGATCGAAGCATTAAATAATGGTAGGGCTTCCTTGAGCAGCCTGGTAGGAATGGGGTCTAATAGACATGTTGATGGTTTGGATGAAGTAACTAATGAAAATAACTCAGACAGAACAATCTGAGAGAAAGAGTCTAACCAAATACCGGCATCACTGAAAGCAGCCAAAGATAACGATACGTCTTTGGGATGGTTATGAGTAATTTTTTCTCTAATAGTTAAAATTTTGTTAGCAAAGAAAGTCATGAAGTCATTACTAGTTAAAGTTAATGGAATACTCAGCTCAATAGAGCTCTGACTCTTTGTCAGCCTGGCTACAGTCCTGAAAAGAAACCTGGGGTTGTTCTTATTTTCTTCAATTAGTGATGAGTAGAAAGATGTCCTAGCTTTACGGAGGGCTTTCTTATAGAGCAACAGACTCTTTTTCCAGGCTAAATGAAGATCTTCTAAATTAGTGAGATGCCATTTCCTCTCCAACTTACGGGTTATCTGCTTTAAGCTGCGAGTTTGTGAGTTATACCACGGAGTCAGGCACTTCTGATTTAAAGCTCTCTTTTTCAGAGGAGCTACAGCATCCAAAGTTGTCTTCAATGAGGATGTAAAACTATTGACGAGATACTCTATCTCACTTACAGATTTTAGGTAGCTACTCTGCACTGTGTTGGTATATGGCATTAGAGAACATAAAGAAGGAATCATATCCTTAAACCTAGTTACAGCGCTTTCTGAAAGACTTCTAGTGTAATGAAACTTATTCCCCACTGCTGGGTAGTCCATCAGGGTAAATGTAAATGTTATTAAGAAATGATCAGACAGAAGGGAGTTTTCAGGGAATACTGTTAAGTCTTCTATTTCCATACCATAAGTCAGAACAAGATCTAAGATATGATTAAAGTGGTGGGTGGACTCATTTACATTTTGAGCAAAGCCAATAGAGTCTAATAATAGATTAAATGCAGTGTTGAGGCTGTCATTCTCAGCATCTGTGTGGATGTTAAAATCACCCTCTATAATTATCTTATCTGAGCTAAGCACTAAGTCAGACAAAAGGTCTGAAAATTCACAGACAAACTCACAGTAACGACCAGGTGGACGATAGATAATAACAAATAAAACTGGTTTTTGGGACTTCCAATTTGGATGGACAAGACTAAGAGTCAAGCTTTCAAATGAATTAAAGCTCTGTCTGGGTTTTTGATTAATTAATAAGCTGGAATGGAAGATTGCTGCTAATCCTCCGCCTCGGCCCGTGCTACGAGCATTCTGACAGTTAGTGTGACTCGGGGGTGTTGACTCATTTAAACTAACATATTCATCCTGCTGTAACCAGGTTTCTGTAAGGCAGAGTAAATCAATATGTTGATCAATTATTCTATCATTTACCAACAGGGACTTAGAAGAGAGAGACCTCTTCTTTTTATTTTTATGCTTAAATAGATTTTTACTGGTTATTGGTGGTCTGGGAGCAGGCACCGTCTCTACGGGGATGGGGTAATGAGGGGATGGCAGGGGGAGAGAAGCTGCAGAGAGGTGTGTAAGACTACAACTCTGCTTCCTGGTCCCAACCCTGGATAGTCACGGTTTGGAGGATTTAAGAAAATTGGCCAGATTTCTAGAAATGAGAGCTGCTCCATCCAAAGTGGGATGGATGCCGTCTCTCCTAACAAGACCAGGTTTTCCCCAGAAGCTTTGCCAATTATCTATGAAGCCCACCTCATTTTTTGGACACCACTCAGACAGCCAGCAATTCAAGGAGAACATGCGGCTAAACATGTCACTCCCGGTCCGATTGGGGAGGGGCCCAGAGAAAACTACAGAGTCCGACATTGTTTTTGCAAAGTTACACACCGATTCAATGTTAATTTTAGTGACCTCCGATTGGCGTAACCGGGTGTCATTACTGCCGACGTGAATTACAATCTTACCAAATTTACGCTTAGCCTTAGCCAGCAGTTTCAAATTTCCTTCAATGTCGCCTGCTCTGGCCCCCGGAAGACAATTGACTATGGTTGCTGGTGTCGCTAACTTCACATTTCTCAAAACAGAGTCGCCAATAACCAGAGTTTGATCCTCGGCGGGTGTGTCGCCGAGTGGAGAAAAACGGTTAGAAATGTGAACGGGTTGGCGGTGTACACGGGGCTTCTGTTTAGGACTACGCTTCCTCCTCATAGTCACCCAGTCAGCCTGCTTTCCCGGCTGCTCGGGATCTGCCAGAGGGGAACTAACGGCGGCTAAGCTACCTTGGTCCGCACCGACTACAGGGGCCTGGCTAGCTGTAGAATATTCCACGGTGCGGAGCCGAGTCTCCAATTCGCCCAGCCTGGCCTCCAAAGCTACAAATAAGCTACACTTATTACAAGTACCATTACTGCTAAAGGAGGCCGAGGAATAACTAAACATTTCACACCCAGAGCAGAAAAGTGCGGGAGAGACAGGAGAAGCCGCCATGCTAAATCGGCTAAGAGCTAGTAGCTGCGCTAAGCTAGCGGATTCCTAAAAACACGCAAAGTGAATAATGTGTAAATAATTTAGAGGTGATTCAGCAGAGGGAGTGCTTTAGTTAAGGCACGGTAAGATTACACTGGGGAAACAAATCGTTATCTAGATAACTAGATCAATCTAACTGCGCAGATTAAACAGCTAACAGATACAGAAAAACACCGCTGTGCTCCGGAACAGGAAGTGATACAATACCGCAGTGAGAGCCAACCACCAGTAGAGGCAAGCAAGAGCAAAAAATAATAATGATATAATAATGGATCAACATATTGATTTATTCTGCCTTACAGAAACCTGGTTACAGCGGGATGAATATGTTAGTTTAAATGAGTCAACACCCCCGAGTCACACTAACTGCCAGAATGCTCGTAGCACGGGCCGAGGCGGAGGATTAGCAGCAATCTTCCACTCCAGCTTATTAATTAATCAAAAACCCAGACAGAGCTTTAATTCATTTGAAAGCTTGTCTCTTAGTCTTGTCCATCCAAATTGGAAGTCCCAAAAAACAGTGTTATTTGTTGTTATCTATCATCCTCCTGGTCGTTACTGTGAGTTTCTCTGTGAATTTTCGGACCTTTTGTCTGACTTAGTGCTTAGCTCAGATAAGATAATTATAGTGGGCGATTTTAACATCCACACAGATGCTGAGAATGACAGCCTCAACACTGCATTTAATCTATTGTTAGACTCGATTGGCTTTGCTCAAAATGTAAATGAGTCCACCCACCACTTTAATCATACCTTAGATCTTGTTCTGACTTATGGTATGGAAATTGAAGACTTAACAGTATTCCCTGAAAACCCCCTTCTGTCTGATCATTTCTTAATAAAATTTACATTTACTCTGATGGACTACCCAGCAGTGGGGAATAAGTTTCATTACAGTAGAAGTCTTTCAGAAAGCGCTGTAACTAGGTTTAAGGATATGATTCCTTCTTTATGTTCTCCAATGCCATATACCAACACAGGGCAGAGTAGCTACCTAAACTCTGTGAGTGAGATAGATTATCTCGTCAGTAGTATTATATCCTCATTGAGGACAACTTTGGATGCTGTAGCTCCTCTGAAAAAGAGAGCCTTAAATCAGAAGTGCCTGACTCCGTGTTATAACTCACAAGCTCGCAGCTTAAAGCAGATAACCCGTAAATTGGAGAGGAAATGGCGTCTCACTAATTTAGAAGATATTCACTTTGCCTGGAAAAAGAGTCTGTTGCTCTATAAAAAAAAAAAGCCCTCCGTAAAGCTAGGACATCTTACTACTCATCACTAATTGAAGAAAATAAGAACAACCCCAGGTTTCTTTTCAGCACTGTAGCCAGGCTGACATAGAGTCAGAGCTCTATTGAGCCGAGTATTC